>NC_132790.1:61595500-61896500 GCF_048418805.1 Vulpes vulpes | reverse complement strand
CAACTGGAAATTATTTGATAAGGAGCATAATAAAAGGAGACAAGCCTACACTAGATCCTGCCTTCTTTACTTTTTTGCAAAACTTGAAAAGTGAGAGCTTATGGAATGTTACCATCAAAAAAATCTAGGCCCACAGCATACACCACTGATGTGAAGAACTGCCTGGAAGGACTTCTTGATTTTACCAAAACCACCAGAGGAACTGATAGAGAACGTCAAAAATCCCAGGGCTCTTCGTGTGTAAAGATGCTTTTTCTCTCTAAACCTGAAGAAGAAAAATCAAAATCCTTACCCTTATTCTAATTAATACCCATCTTAAATGACACATACAAGCCTGTACCTATGCAATCCAATGTAGGATTTGCTAATAAACATTCTGTGTGAACATAATTCAGGAGACCACAGCATCGTTAATCAACATAATCTCACTATCTAGGAACTAAGTCTAGTCACTGAGGAGAAGTACGATAAAGAATGAAGTGTTCTGAATGGTACGCTACAGGGGATACTTTTCAGAAAAAGTCAAACCACTTTATCCACAAGTCCACAGTTACCTTCAACAAATTCTTGGGGGTAAAAAATGATCTCAAAGTCCCCGGAATACCCAGAGCATGGTCCTGCTTAATGTTCAAAATCCAGATAATTTATACTTTGGTGGTTCTTTGATTCCCTAACATACCCTTGGATATTGGAGCACCCTCTTCAGCTGTTAATAAAAATCCATCTCGGAGAGGACTTTCTGCTTTCAAAAGTCCTCGCATATCATGAAGTCTGGAACTAGCAGAGCCCCCAGAAATAATCCAGTTTCAAGATTTCCAAATCGGCGTACACATACTTATGCTGCAGGAAACCACGAGAGCCTCAGGGAAAATAAGGTGCATCATCCTTGAGTGCTTTTTGAATCCAGACAACAATTTAAAGCATTTTTATATTAAAACAAACAGATGGATCCTGCCTTCTAGTCTCCATCAAAGGAATCGTTGAACACACACTGAAACAGATTCCTCTGACCTGAAGGTTTCGGGGCAGGTTTAAGAAGCATCAATATAATCCACTTTACAGCTTGAGACATGGCTGCGAGGAGCTGCCAGGAGAAGTCACTGCTATGTGCTAGTCCTCAAAGAGATTTACAGCCCTCCTCCCACAAACCAGGAGAAGCTGGGAGCAGCCCTTCCTCAATTGGAGAACCAGAAGCTCAAACAAGGATGTGTGCCACCTGTGTGTCACCCTCTTCCACCTCACGTGCACTCCTAACAAACACATAATTAAATGAGCTTCTCAGTGAATGATAAAGCCACAGGTCCCTCCATAAAACATGTCAAAGCATTTAAGCCAGCTGCACATCATTGGCATTATATGTAGCTTAGAGGCATCCAGATTTACACATAGGCTAGTAGTTACTATCTCTTCACTAAAACTTTGAATTCTTCAGCACTGACGTGGCCTCCATTTGGATACACCTAATAACGAGGCAAGTCAGAATGGGTAGCATTTGTTCCAAAAAAACAGGGGTGGGGAGGGGAAGGAACCAGAAGGCCCATTCAGCAGTGTATCTCTAGACAAAAGACACTGTAGACTGAAAAATAAAATCTAAGAACCTATGTGAGATGGTCAGCTCAAGAGTCATCTAGTGATTACAGAGACCTACTGTGTGTAAGATCAGAGGCTAGGGCTCAGAGCAATGACTAGAAGAGTCCACATCAAATGCCAGTCAGGTGCTGTTGGTTTGGAAACTGAAAGTTTAGTAACTGCTTTCAATGCAAATATTGCTCTCTTATTTTCAAAGCCCTCTTGGGGAGGGGGAAGAGAGGGAGAATCTTTTTTTTAAGATTTTATTTAATTATTCATGAGAGACACAGAGAGAGAGAGAGGCAGAGACAAAGGCGGAGGGAGAAGCTGGCTCCATGCAGGGAGCCCGACGACGTGGGACTTGATCCCTGGACTCCACCATCACACCCTAAGCTGAAGGCAGGCGCTAAACCACTGAGCCACCCAGGGATCCCAAGAAGGAGAATCTTAGCAGGCTCTAGCCCATAGCAGAGGCTGCTGTGGGGCTTCAAACTCATGACCCTGAGCCAAAATCAAGAGTCAGTCACTTAATTGACTGAGCCACCCAGGTGCCCCTCTAAGCCCCTTCACCTGATCTGATTTGACCTTCACAGCAAACTTGTAAGAAAGAATAATTAGTATTATAATATCTGCTTTATTATCCCTGTCAGGGGTGAAAAAGGTTACCTAGTAAAAAGGTTACCTTTCACACACCTAGTCCTGCTGGAATGAGACCTGAAAACCCTCCCCTATCCTATAGTCAAACTTTTACAAACACTTTCCTTTAAAACACTTTTTAAGCCTTGTAAGAATCCAATGAGGTCTGTTTGCTCCAGAGTGGCAGGCAATCCCAGAGAGGGGAAACCCAGGTCAGAGAGGTTAAGGAAGGGCCCAAGGTCACAAAGCCAATAAAGAGATAGGAGCTGGAATTTGAATCCAGGTTTTCCACTCAAGGGCCTGTGACCTGGGGTGCTGGGTGTCTCAGTCGATTGAACAGCCGACTCTTGATTTAGGCTCAGGTCATGGTCTCCGAATCCTGGGATCCAGGTTGGATAGGGCTCAGTGCTCAGTGGGAAATCTGCTTGAACATTCTCTTTCCCCCTCCCTCTGCATCCCGCTCCCATGCTCTCACACATGCGTGTGTGTGTGCACTCTCTAATAAATAAATAAATGTTAAAAAAAAAAAAAAAAAAAGGCCTGTGTCCTTTTCAGAAGGAACATCAGCAACACAGCCAGGGTAGAGACACCCTCCAGGAAGAGCTGGGGATGGGAAACCAAATCTCACAGGCCTCTAGGGAGTCAAACAGGAACCGGCTCATGCTGGGGCCAAGCTGAGACCCAAGTCTTGCCAAAGCTGCTGTACAAGTCCATGGGCTTTCTAACCCAGTTCAGCACCCCGAGCCCTGCTCAGCTCCCCGGATGGCTCAGTCTGGGCACCCCTGTGATACAACTGGGGTCAGATATCAAAGGGCACACAAGTGTGATCTTTCCAGACCAACAGAGAGAGAAAGGTGCCATCTGTCACTCCAGGTCCAACTCTGAACCTGCCAGGCAAACTCCCTGCCTGTCATCCTCCCCTGGACGTGGGGAGACCCTCCCCTGTGCAGACTGCTCAGGGCTGGCAAATGCTCAGTCAGGCCACCTCCCTCTCTGCTGGAAACTGAAAAGGACCCTGTTCCCAAGCAAGTTCTTAGCTTGCTTCCCTATCACTCGCTGCCACAAACAAAAGATGCTGTAGGAAAGGGTACCCACCCTGCCAGACAACGTTTACGCATTTCTTTGATGCAATGAAGTCCTAGTGAAAAATATCAGAAAACAACTTTTTACAAAAGAAGTCAGAGGCCTAGACACTCATACTTGGGAGCCGCTCAGAGTGAACGCTGATGCCAGTGTCAGAGCAAGTGCGGGAAGGAAGGGCTCCAAACGCAGAGGCTAACCGGCCAGTGTGCACCCAGCAGCGGGCTCTGACCTGTGCTTCCCTGAACACAACTTTACAAAAGAAGAGGCTACGTTTCCCTTCATTTGTTTTCACCTGCAAGAGGCTGACCTTGGCGATTCGGAAAGGATTTAAAAACCCACGCCAAAAAGTGACACAAGTAAACTTGTTAACTCTCCAAATGGAAAGGAAGGTTCCTAAAAGGCACCCGTGGGGCGGCCCAGGCACGCTCAGAAGATGGGATTCCCGCCGCGCGCGGGCGAGGGGGACTCGGGGCGCCGCTCACTCTGGGCCGGCCCGGCCCGGGGCTCCCCGAAGGTCGCCTCCCTGTCCTCGCCGAGCGCCGGAGCCCGGAATCCAGGCCACGCGGGGGGCCGCACGCCGAGCGCTCCGGGCGCCCCTCCGGGCCCCGCCAGGGTCTCCCCCGGGTGCAGGCGGGAGGGCTACTCCCCGCTCGGGGGCCCGAGCCCGGCCTCTGCCGCCGCCGCCGCCGCCGCATCACGCGCCCGCAGCCCGCGAACACGCGTGTCCCTCCCTCCCTCCCTCCCCATCCGCGGGCCGGAGGCGCGGACCCCGGTCTTACCCCGAGCAGGCGCGGCCCCGGGGGGCTCCCGCGCGGGGCTCCCGGGCGCTCGGCTCCGCTGGCTGCCCCCGCGCCGCTGTCCTCGGCCGGGCCCCGGCCGCCCGGCGGCTCCGGTTCCCTCCGCAGCAGCCGGCCGGGCGGCACCGGGGCGCACGCGGCGGCCTCCGGCTCCGGCTCCGGCTCCGGCGCCCCCTCCTCCCTCCTCGCTCCTCCCTCCTCCCGCCGCCGCCGCCGCCGCCGACCTGGCGCTCGGGGCTCGGGCTCCGCGGCTCCGGGGCTCCGCGGCTCCGGGGCGCGGGGGTCGTGGGTGCTCCGGCTGCCCCGCGCTCCCTCCCGCGCGGCCCCTCTCGCGGGGGCGCCTCGCTCGCGGCGCGCGGGCGTCACGGGCTCGGGGCGCGGGGTGACGGCGACGGGGTGGGCCCCGGGGCGGCGGGCGGGGGCGCTGCTGCGGACCGGGGCACTGATGCGGGCGCCGCGGCGCGGCCTCTCGCCATGGCTCCCCCGCGGCCGGGCGGCTCGCGCCTCCCCTCCGCGCTGCCGTCACCGCCCGACGCGCGCCGAGCCCTCCCCCTGCCCGGCCCCGCCCGCGCCGCCACCTGCGAGCCGCCCTCCGGGATGCCCGCCCGACGGAGCGCGCCCGGGGCGCAGCGAGCCGCCGCCAGAGGCCGCCGTGCGCCTGTACCTGCGCGCGTCTAGGGTCAGCCTAAGGGCCCGGGCCCCCCGCGAGCCAGGCTTTCCTGCAGCTCGGGGAGTCTAGGAAAGCGACCCTGAGGCTGAAGCTGCGGAGGACAGAGCCGGGGGGGAGGGGGGGGAGGGGCTTGTCGATGGACCGTCTGAAAAAATGCCACCGACGGAGGGGTGGGGGCGGGGGCGGGGGCGGAATCAGAAAAGGATCCAGGAAGTCAGCGCTCACAAGCCACTGTATTATGCAAATCACTAGTGGACGGTTTAACGCGAAACAACCCAGATTAGCTCACTTCCAGTCGGGGCTGCTGAGTGCACTACTTGGGCCCGGTCTCTGCCCAAAGGTCGCAGAGGACATTGGGAAGACACGGAGAGGACTCTGACCCGAGCCAAAGGCGCAAGAAAGCTGAACCATAGAAAACCTGGTCCCAAATACTGGAAGGGGACTTGAAGTATACAGTCAAGATCAGTTCAGGCAAGAATCCTCACTGGATGCCAACACCAGAGCGGATTTTACCGGAGAGCAGATATTTGCTTGGCTTAATTTGTCTCTCGGTAGATCATTTAGGCTCATTAATAACAAGAAAGAAACATTTACAGAGAAGCAGGTGGACCACACCTTGACCAGGTGATCAAAATTAACATTATCAACGAGAGTAGATGGATACCGTGTCCTCAGTACACATCACCTAGGCGGTGTTCCAGGGACAACGCATAACCTGAATCTAATCATGATGAAACCTCACACAAAGGCAAAATGAGGAACATTTAGCAAAAAGGGGCAGGGGCTGTATTCTTCAAACATGTCAACGTCACAAAAGACAAAAGAGGGACATCTGAGTGACTTAGTTCATTAAGCGTCTGACTTGATTTCGGTTTAGGTCTTGATCGCAGAGTAGTGAGTCCCAGCCCCACATTGGGTTCCATGCTGCACAAAGAACAAAGGAGGCCCAATGTTCCAGATTAAACATTGCTAAAAAGGCATGACAACTTAATATGATACCTTGTCCTATACTGGAGGTGGAGAAATGCTAGCAGGGATATTTCAGTGGACAAAGCTAGAATCCTTTTTTATTGAAGATTTTTTATTTATTTGAGAGAAGGGGAGAGAGAGAGAGAGAATGAGCAGGGGGAGGGGTAGAGGGAGAAGTAGGCTCCCTGCTGAGAAGAGCACCCAACCCAGCTGAATCCCAGGGCCCTGAGTATATGACAGGGCAAGGAGGCAGAGGCTCAACCAACTGAACCACCCAGGGGCCCCCAAAGTTCGAATCCTGATAGTACATTAAAGTATTGGATCAATGTTAAATTTGCTGCTGTTGATAACTTGTACTATGGTTATGTAGAAGAATACCCATATTCTTAGAAGTACACATTGAAGTATTGTCCAGGCATGATGTATGTAACTTCAAGTGATTCAGAAAAAAAAATGTTGATAGGAAAAACGATAAAGTAAATGGGCAAAATATGAAGTCAGTGAATCTAGGTACAATGTGTACTAAAACACTTCAGTATGTTTGAAATTATTTCCAAATAAAAAGATCTTTGAGAAACAAAGTAGGGGATGAGGTTCAATGGGAGGAAGGCAAGGTATGTTTGTAAAAGGGCAACACAAGAGATCCTTCTGGTTTTAGAACTTGTGGTCTTAGAGCAGGTGGTTGAATTTATATAGAACTTAAATACACTTTTGGGACACCTGGGTGGCTCAGTGGTTGAGCATCTGCCTTCGGCTCAGGGCGTGATCCTGGGGTCCTGGGATCCAGGTCTGCATAGGGCTTCCTGTAGGGAGCCTGCTTCTCCCTCTATGTCTCTGCCTCTCTCTTTGTGTCTATAAATAAATAAATTAATTAATTAATTAATTAATTTTTAAAAAAGAACTTAAATGCACTTTAAAAAGTACAAGTAAAACGGGAAATCTGAGTAATAAGATAGGTGGATCGTATCAATGTCGATATTCTAGTTGTAGTAACATTAAGGTTTTGCAAAGTGTGATCATTGGGTGTGATCATTAAGGTTTTGCAAAGTGTGATCAACTGAGTGAAGTATATTATTTCTTATGACTAAAGTAAATCTATTTCAATAAAAATTTCAGTTACACGGGCATCTGGCTGGCTCTGTTGCTAGAGAATGCGACTCTTGATCTCAGGGTTATGAGTTTGAGCCCCACACTGGATGCAACAATTACTTAACACATTTTTTAAATCTTTTAAAAAATTTCAATTACAAAAAAGCAATAAGTAAATGCCAAGTAGGAAGGTAGAGAAGTACAACCACCTGGGAATATGCAAGAGCAAATGTGCTGGTGCTATCTCCTTGTGGGTTTAGAGTAGACATGGAGCTGTTAGCAACATGTTTCTCTAAGTAAAAAGAAAGGAAAAAAGGAAGGAGAGAGAGAGAGAAAGAAAGAAAGAAAGAAAGAAAGAAAGAAAGAAAGAAAGAAAGAAAGAACTATTTGAAGTATAACTGACAGATCAGATTCCTTCTAATTCTGTAATTTAAGAATCCTAGAGCTGTGGGATCTTTGACATCATCTAGTCCAACCTTCTCATTTTCAGGAAGCCGTGGGCAGAAAAGTGGTACATGACCAAAGGAGCATCAAATTAGTGGTAGACCTATAACTACAATTCTTGTCTGCTGAATATGTCCAATGCTCTTTGCACCTTTACTGGCTGCCTGTCACTTTCTATGTCCATGAGGTCTAGTCAAGCTTGGTGCCAAATTTTAAAGTCATCCATTCATTCATTTTGAATCCCTCACTGTGGTCCCATGGGCACAGGGTCCTGACATCCTGTTTCCAGCACCAGATGACAGACAAGTGCATCCCACCCCTGAGGAGGAGGGCCTGGTTTCCCTCTGGCATTCCCAGCCTGGATGGAGCAGGTGGCAGGCAGGGCCCTTTGAGTGAGCCCCTAGTGGTGGGCCCTGAACTACTTCAGCAGCTGGAGACCTGCTGCTCCTGGAAGTCAAGGGTGCAGCGACCTGGGAGGGAAGCCAGATGGGTATGCAGAAAAGAAAGCACTAATTTCTTGGCAGGTCCCAGCCTTACCTAACATCAGGCACAGGTCTCTATACCAGAAGTGACTCTGGCCTCCCTTGGGGCACAAATAGCCACTGTATTCTTTCCTTCTGTCAAATCAAATCAGAATCAGCATATGTTCACTGATATCTGCCAAGCCCTGAATAAATAGCTATGAGAAAATACAAAAAAGGAATATCTGATGCCTGCCCTTTAGAAACCTAAAATACAGCCAGGGACCCAAGATGGAAATGTAGAAAATGACCTGACAGGGATGCCTGGGTGGCTCAGTGGTTGAGCATCTGCCTTTGGTTCAGGTCATGATCCTGAGATCCTGGGATCAAGTCCCATATCAGGTTCTCTGTGAGAAGCCTGCTTCTCCCTCTGCCTGTGTCTCTGCCTTTGTGTGTGTGTGTGTGTGTGTTTGTGTGTGTGTGTGTCTTTCATGAATAAATAAATAAAATCTTTAAAAAAATTTAGAAAGTGACCTGACAAAAGAATTAAAATGCTAGCTTTGTTGGCTTGGGTTCTCCTCAAAAGCAGTGTTAGCGAAGGATTGAAGGGCAAGTACTTTCTTTTGGGAAGTGATCTCATGGAACAGGGGTGGGAAAATGAATCAGGACCAGAAAGAATGAAACAGGGAGGGAGAGAAAACCCATTCAAAGGTGTTTGATCTAGGCAGTCTCCTTTGTGAACAAGTAGAGCTCAGTCCTACTGGGACCCTCTGAGGAATTGCATAGAATCAAGATAGGGGGCACCTGAGGGGTGCAGTCATTTAAGCATCTGACTCTTGGTTTCAGCTCAGGTTGTGATCTCAGGTTTGTGAGATCAAGCCCTGCATTAGCCTCTGCATTCAGCACAGAGTCTGCTTGGGGTTCTCTCTCCCTCTCCCTCTGCCCTCCCCTTTGTGCTCTTTCTAAAATAAATCTTTACATCTTTTAAAATTGAATCTTTATTTAAAAAAATCAAGATGGAAGAAGGGAGCATTTAACCACCAGCTCCTAGCTCCCATCAATAAAGTGGGTACTGAGCAAACAAGTGAACTGAAAGGGTATCACAGGCGACATACATATATAAAATACCAGATTCTCCAGCAAAAAAGCAGCCTATTGGCAGATATTTTTGCTTGCTTTATTCATTGCTTGCATTCCAACACCAACAACAGGGCTTAATTCATAGTAGATGCTCAAACAATAGATACAGAATGTAGAGGAAATTATTAAAAGTATACAAATAAGGGATCCCTGGGTGTCTCAATCAGTTAAGTGTCTGCCTTCAGCTCCGATCATGATCCCAGAGTCCTGGGATCGAGTCCCACATCAGTTTCCTTGCTCAGTGGGGAGCCTGCTTCTCCCTCTGCCTGCCACTTCCTCTGCTTGTGCTCTCTCTCTCTGACAAACAAATGAATAAAATCTTGAAAAAAATAAATGAAAGTATTTAAATAAGTAATTTATCAACAGTGTGTGTGTGTGTGTGTGCGCGCGCACTGGGTATTGGATAGGCTAGAGTGATAGTGAACACTGATAGTGAAAAAAAGTACAGTCTTGGCCCTCTGAACCTTTCAGTCCAGGAGAAGAGTCAGATAATACGCTACACGTGCATATTCAATTAGTTTGTGACACATTCTGGGAAGAAAAGCGTGCAAACACTAGAAATAGAATAAGAGGAGGATTTATGATAGACTAGTTGGTAAGGGAGGATCTAAGAAGGTGACCCAGAGGTGGAACCAGAACCAATCATGCATAGGGCAGGGGGCAACATCAGAAAAGGACCTAAAAGCAAGAAAGACACTCAGTAGCTGGATCCCTGGGGGTTTTTCAGGGAAGATCCAGGCTATGGCCCCATGCCAGTTTGAGGAGAACCGGAGACCACTTCAGGGTCAGTTGGAGGGCTCACTCACAACCTCCCCCTCCACCACAACCACCACTACTGCCACCAGTAATACTTTGGGAATATAATAAAACTCCAGTGTAACATAAGTGGGCCCCCAAATTGACTGGCAGAGTGTAGCATAGGGTCACAAAACTGAAGGTTAATTAAAATCAATATTTCTAGTAACTATTGCACAGTTACTATGTGAAGAAGGAAAAATGTTTATAAATAAAACATCAGCTTAACTGAACTTACAGCACCCCAAATGGTCATGGGCTACTCACCTATAAACACCTCCCACACAAACATCCTCTAAGAAAAGAGCTGGAACCTGCCCCCATTGCAGAACAAGAACAGAAGTCTAATCACATTATATCCACACTTGTGTTGTCACTGATGTCTTATTCCAAGGTCTCAGTTTGTTGTTTTGTTTTGTTTTAATTAATTAATTTATTTCATATATAGAGAGAGAGGCAGGGGGAGAGGAAGAAGAGAATCCCAAATAAACTCCATGCTCATGCTCTCTCTCTTTTTCTCTCAAATAAGTAAAATATTTTTAAAAATAAAAAATAAAATATTGACCAGTTGCTCACAGGTTCCCTAGAAGTAAGAGAAAAATAGATTAATACCAATACCTTCTTTAATACCTGGTATTAGTCCCGAGGCTTTATATGCATGGATAATTTCCAGATTTACACTTCCAGCCCTGACTCTCCCTCCTGAACTCCAGACTCATGTAAACAAACTGCCTAATTAACACTGTTGTCTGGATGTCTCATAGGCATCTCAACCTTATGATGCACTAACCTGAACTGCTGTCTCGCCCCAAGTAGTTTGACTCTTCTAGTCTTTTCGATTTCAGTTGCTCGGGCCAAAAACCTTATAATCATTTTAACTTCTCTCTTTGTTCCCAACCTATCAAGGACTCTGTTGATTCTACCTTTAAAATAAAATCCAGAATCTACTTCTCACTGCCTTCATTGCTTCCAACCTGCTCCAAAACCACCATCATGTCCCCGGGATCCCTGCAAGAATGTCCTTAATCCTTGCTTGCTTGCCTCTTCCTCTATCTTCCCTAGAGTCCATCATCAACACAGGAGCCAATGTCCCTGTAAAATGTGACTCATTTCATGGTCCTTCTCCCTTAAAACCCTCTAATGACTCCCCATTTCCCCCAGAAAATAAGCAGAAATCCTTCCAATTGCCTATTAGACCTACATGGTCTGCTCCCTGCTCCCTCACCTCATTTTCCTCTTCTCTCCAACTCACTCACTTCACTGGACAAGCATAACAATCTCCTTGCTATTCCTTGAACATCCACAGATACTCTTACCTCAGCACTGTGCGCTGTTCCCTTCACTCAGAATTCCTTTCTTCCACATGGCTCTTCCCCTCACCTTCCTAGCAAGGCCCTTAGGCACCCCAATTCCCTTTGCCCTCCTCTATTTTCTCTTATTTAGCCCATTATAAAATGTACTCATTACTGTTTATTTTCTGCATTCTCTCTCTTGATTTACAAGGTAGTTTTATTCCTAGGCGCAATCTTGACACAATGCCTAGAACATAGTAGTTGCTCAATAATTATTTGTCAAAAGGTCAATCCTTCCGAATCTTAACAAAAAGCCATCTGACCCAGAATAATACACTTACTGATGGACATTTTATTGTCTTGTCAGAGGTGGAGAATGTAGTAACTTCAGTTTTTCTTATATCAGTATTAAAAGATCTTGTGAATAAGTCCTGACTATCCTTCTCTTCCACAATCCATTATGAAGAGACCATCTTTTTTTCTAATATTTTACTTATTTATTCATGAGAGACAGAGAGAGAGAGGCAGAGACACAGGCAGAATGAGAAGCAGGCTCCATGCAGGGAGCCCGACGTGGGATTCGATCATGAAGGGACCATCTATAAAAACCCTGCTAGGGCACCTGGCTAGTTCAGTCTGTTAAGCATCTGCCTTCAGTTCAGGTCATGATCCTGGAGTCCCAGGATAGAGTCCCACATCAGGCTCCCTGCTGGGCGGGAAGTCTGCTTCTCCTCCTCCTCCCTCCCGTCCCCTACTCATGTGCAATTATGCTCAGGCTCTCTGGCTCTCTTGCTCTCTCTCTCTCAAATAAAGAAATAAAATCTTAAAAACAAAAACCCTGTGAGATCCTATTTGTTCTCAAGAACTACAGTATTATTCTCAAGGGAATGAGTGTCCCGTATTACTTTCTGACTATGGTATATTTGTTCATATTGGCTAATATGAAAATTATCATAAAATAAAGTTGTCATAAAACTTATCTCCAAGTCCTAGGATTCTACATTTCATTGGATGACTCTGTTGACACCAGCTAAACCTCAGGCTGGCATGGTTGCTTATCTAATTCCCTTTCCAAACTAAAGAGTCTCCCTCTCAGTTTATCCTGATAGGAAACTACCTCTGCTATTTTAATTCTTTACTTACCCCCATCTGAGTCTTTTCAAATTCATATGCCTTGAAGACTTTCTGGTACATGATATTTTACACGTGGCCAATGTTTTCCTAGTGGTACATATTCATGTTTTGTTTTATTTTCCCCTGAGCATGGATTCTTCATCCCGGGTCCATGGAGGTACAAGGGGGATATCAGGGAGCGTATTAGTTAGAGTGAGCTAAACTGATGTTATAAGTAAATGTAAAATATAATGGTTCAACACAGGGGTTTGTCTTTTGCTCAAGTAACAATCTAGAGTAATTCCAGATGGGTAGAGGAGCTCTTTTCCACATATTTCACTAATGGACTGATTGTGGACTGAATGGGCAATGCCATTCAGATGCCATTCTGGCTCTGCCATCTTGGGTCACCCTGGGCATGACCAACTCAGTGAGGAGCTCAGGGAAAGAGCATGCAGGAGCCTGTAGGGGAGGTTCCATGAGCCGGGCCTGGCAGGAACACACAAACCACTTCCACTCAAGTTTCACTGGCTAGAGGTCTTAGTTACATGGCCATAGTCACTAGAGGGAAGCTGGGAAATGTCTACTTAAGCAACCAGGAAGAAGGGGAGAACAGATTTTGGTGTTCTGCTAGCATTTTCTGCCACAGGGGATCTGAGAAACAGGCACACACACAAAAGATATATTTTTATTCAATTTAATTTGTAAAGGATAGAGAAAAATTGCTTTATTATTCAAATTATAAGCTTATTGTTTTACTTCACTTTATGCTTCAAGAAGAAGTATGAGGTTATCTGATTGGCCCGGCAAGGTCATCTGACTATAGGGAATTAGGGGTGGAGACTGTTGCCAAGAAAAGATGCCAGTACTTATGGTCAGGCAAGGTACAAGGACCATCACACCATCCAGGATATTAGGACATATGAATTAACTTGAGGAAAACCTGTTGTGAGGGACACAGCTGGGACTCGACCTTTATCTCCCATGGCCTTACAGCCAGTGCCAGCTGCCAGCACCTGCATCTCCTTCACCTCTTCAGGCAACTGAAGGCTACCCTGCTCAGTACAGTGGCCGGGAAGTTCTGGGGAGTATTGAAGACCTGGTTCCAGAAGTTTCTGCTGCCTTTCCCCTTAGGACAATGTAAATTTTATGCTGGCTGCCCAACTTCCTCCATGTGATTAAGTTCCAGTTCTTTTTGCTTGATAAAAACACCCTTCTTTGGCTATCTTTTCTTTCCCTATCTCACTTATCTGCTCTCCTCCCCATGTCTTGTGGGCTCACCAAACAGAGCTTGAAATATCTGGGGCTTCCATTAGGTGGAGACCCAGACTAAAACCCTTACCCTGCCATGACTGTTATGCATATTGGTCAGTGTTTGTGCTTAGCACAGATTCTGTTGGAAACTGTCAAAGCAAAGCAAAGAGCCTGGATGGAAACTTCTCTAGACACTCTGATTATGTCACACTGGGAATAAGGAGAAGCAGGGTCAGCGGGTTCTGCACTGCCAGGGCTGTGAAAAGAAAACAATAGTAACAATCTCACAGTGCTCAGCATCAGCAAGTAGAACATTTTCCCCCTGCTGTTACTAAATTTATCACGGTTAGCAACATAAAGTCGTTGACCCAATAAGAACAGGCTCCCGTTCCTCTGGCTGGAGCTTCATAATAAAGAAGCTGGTAAGAAATAACCTCCACGTAGGGTATAAGACCTTGGCACAGTTGAAGCCGAGTTAGCTAAGGGAATATGGCAGGGCAGAAACAGTTTACTCTATTCCTCCCAAGCCCACCCCACATGGAGCAATTATACTGATGGCATACAGCAGTGGGCTCTTAAAAAAATGGTACTCAGTTTGTTAGTTGAGGTGACAAAGAAGGACTTTCAGGAACAGGAATGAAGCTCTCATGGCTTTCGTTTAACTTGAATCATCCAGTGGGACAGGACACAAAGCCTCCCCAAACCACATGGGATGACGTTCTTGCGGACAAGAGCAAAAAGGCAAGGGCAGAAGGCAGGAGCAGCCATGGCTCATCATCTTGGATGTGCTGCAGAGAGGGTGGGTCTTCTTCCTGAAAAGGACTCAAACTGGAGTTGGCTTCCATTCGGAAGCCTCCTGTGAAGCAGCTCCGGGGTTGCACATCCCAGTGCCAGATGGAAGAAATAGCACACAACATTTTTTTTAAAGATTTTATTTATTCATGAGAGACACAGAGAGAAGCAGAGACATAGGCAGAGGGAGAAGCAGGCTCCCTCTGGGGAGCCTGATGCAGGACTCAATCCCATGACCATGGGATTATGACCTGTGCCAAAGGCAGACGCTCAACCCACTGAGCCACCCAGGCTTCTCCAAATGGCACACAGCTTGAGGAAACCTGATCAAGTCCTTGTTTCCTCTACTCCTCTCTATTTCAAAAGTTTGCTAAGAAGAACACATTTTATTGAGTCTTTTCCTCCCTGTCTCAATTGGTTTGAAAGGTTTTACAGTCTGTTTCTATTTCTTTCAGATTTACCTTTAAATTTTTAAGAGATAGATATTTATTTATAAAAAAAAAGACATCAATCCTACTTGAGGATGTACTCTAGGAAAACAAACAAACATCAATGCAAATGAAGAGGCTAAAAGATGACATGCAAAACAATAATGATAAAGTGTAATATGTGTTTGGGGCGCCTGAGTACTGCAGTGGGTTAAGTGACAAACTCTTGATTTCAGCTCAGGTCATGCATGATCTCAAGGTTGTAGGATTGAGCTGAGCGTCAGGCTCTGTGCTCAGCAGGGAGTCTGCTGGAGAGTCTCTCTCCTTCTCCCTCTCCCTCTGCAACCCTATACCCTGCACCTCTGCTCTCTCTACCTAAAATAAATAAATAAATAAATCTTAAAAAAAAGAAAGGAGAACAAAAGGAAAAGAAATGCTCTAAAAACAAAACAAAACCAAAAGTGATGGGTTATGTCAATGGGACACAGGGGTCAACTAAAAGAATTCCCAATGGTTAAAGCAAAACAATTTGAGCGAAAAATGAAGCGGAATTGAGTGATTTGGATTATAACCCAAAGTAGAAATTAAATATCCATGAATACACACTAACATAAATAAATGATTGAATAAATAAATACATGGAGAGGAAGAGAAAAATCTCCCATGCAGAAGAATTCCAAATAAAGTATATAGATCTCCATTCTCAAGGGGGTGACACAGAACTTCCCACTCTAGAAGTTTGGGTTAAATATAGAAACTTCCTTCCAGAAAGTTCAGTATAGAAAGGGGGGAAAAGAGTCACTTTACAGTGTAGAAACCCGGTAAGCACCACCTCTGCCAGGTGATCAAGGCTTTTGTCAACAGTGACGTCGTGTTGACATCAGGTACCCCTGATATGATGTGATGAGAAGGACACTTCACCTCTGTGGTCCTCCTGCCCCAACCCATAATCCCAGTCTAATAATGAGAAATACATCAGACAAATCTCAATTGAGTGACATTCTAAAAATACCCAACCCGTATCTGAATAAAACACGCACGTTAGTTCTGTATCAATATTTGTGACAAGAGGGCCATACTAAGATAAGATGTAAACAGAGAAAAATGGGTGTGGGGCATGAGAAATCTTTGTGCTATCTTGGTAATTTTTCTAACAATAAACAATTCTAAAGTAAGTTTATTTAAAAAATAATGGTAAACATTGAAACCGGCATAAAGTCAAAATAACTTTTTTAAAAGATTTTATTTATTTGAGAGAGAGATATTGAGTACACACTCAATAGAGCGCAAGAGAGAGAATCCAATGCAGAGCTCCATCCCAGGACCCCAGGACCACGATCTGAACCTGAGGCAGGTATTTAACTGACTGAGCCACCCAAGTGCCCCCTTAAGTTGAAATAACTTTTAATAATATGATGAGAATGTTTAATTCACTGGTCATGAACAAATTATTTAAATATAAATAAAATTAGTAACTTGAAGTGAAAGTGCAATTTCCACAAAATCCCTGCTGAGGAAAGAAGCTGGAGAAGGAAATTAAGTCTGGGGGTTGAGGGTAGGGGAATGGGCAAATGGGTGAAGGGGAGGGGGAGGTGTAGGCTTCCAGTTACTGAATGAAAAAGTCATGGGGATGAATGGTGTAGCACAGGGAATAAAGGCAGTGATACTGTGTGTGTATCAGACACTTATACACACATAATAGTGTGTGGTGACAGACACTTGTGGTGAGCACAGCATAACGTATAGAGAAGTTGAATCATCCTGTCATATGCCTGCAACTAATGAACATCAAATGTCAACTATACTACAATAAAATTTTTAAAAAAATTTTACAAAAGAAGGTAAGTCTGAAGATATTGTCTTGGGTAATGTGTCATTTTGATGGAGAGATAGACACATTTGTAGATGTTAGGGCTTATTGCTAAAGGAATTAAAACAGTTGGAGCATAGGCAATACGCTCAATAGAGGGGAACAATGATAAAGCATAATAAAGTCAAACATAGAGCATGAAAAGAATAAGGCCAGTGTGTAATTGGTGATCATAAGAAGCTTCAAAAAGTTAAATCCTGCTTCAGAAAGAGAAGACTTTCAGACTGGGTAAAAGAAAAGTCTAGTTTTCTGGGGTTTACAAAAGACACCCAAAAGAATATGATTTTTTTTAAAGATTTTATTTATTATTTGAAAGAGTGAGTGTGAAATGGGACAAGCAGAGGGAGTGACAGAGGGAGCTGTAGAAGTAGGCTCTCCGCTGAGCAGGGCAACCAACATGAGACTCGAACCCAGGACCCCAGGATCATAACCTAAGCTGAAGGCAGACATTCAACCAACTGAGCCACCCAGGCGCCCAGAACATGATTTTTAAAACACTGAAAGTCATAGGAAGGACAAAAATATAAAAATAGAAGGCACAATAAATTAGGAAAAGAAAGTGTAGACAGAAAGCATAGGTGACACAACTAATAAAGCAGCAGTGTCCTCGATTGTTTGGACGTGCCTTTCTTGGTTCGCTCACACCCAGCCTGAGTCCACATCAAACCTGACTACAGGAAGTTCTGACCTTTTCTCTGGTAAATCCGAGTGTTTACATTTTCCAAAAATCTATCCTGTTATTCTTGTCATCTCTTGTGCTCAGCCTGCAAATGGTTCACTCAGGTCTCTGGCCTCTGCAGAACTCTCTGGTCAAGGCCACCTGGAGGCCCCCCATGTCTGCCTGAGTGCAGCTAATGCAGGGCTGTCATGTTTAATTAGAGTTCACTAAAACCCAAGGATAGTCATTACATGTTAGCCAAGTTCACCAGATGGAAAAACTGTTGTTGTGATATGTCATTTATCCCCCAAATTAATCAGTCGATTGTATATAACACCAAATGCCAAAGAAATTTTATTTTAAGGAAATGACAGTGTCCTGCAGTTCATATGTAAGGATAAATATATAAGAATACATAAGATGTTTCGGGATGCCTGGGTGGCTCAGTCTGTTAAGCATCTGCCTTCAGCTCAGGTCATGATCTCACGATCCTGAGGTCCAGCCCTGTGTTTGGCTCCCTGCTCAGTGAGGAGTCTGCTTCTCCCTCTCCCTGCTGCTCATGCTCTCTCTCTTTCTCAAATAGATGCATCAAATCTTTAAAATAAATAAATAAAATAAATAAATAAAATAAAAAATAAAAATAAAATATAAAAACAATATGTGAGACAATTGAAAAAACCATCAAGGGGTACAAATTCTGACCAGAAAGCAAAATATGAAGTGACAGTCATTAAAGGGTTTTTTTCTGTCCTAGAAATAGGTAAGTACAGGAATTGCACAGAACTGAGGGTTGAAAAACAGAATAATGCACCTGTGAGAATTGAGTTTTTTAGCTGGCAGTACACTGTTTTCCCCTCATTTTAGTAGCAAAAATTCTCTGGGGTCCTGAATAATTAAACAAAAACTGTGCTACTGGAAGAAAACTATAAACTGTTTTATTAGTCACATTGTATCCACTGTGACAGGGGTTTCAGGTAAAACCTGGAACAATTCAGAGAAAACACTTCTTAAAAAGATTCTCTAAGTATGCCATTTTCTCTAATTTCTTCTTAGTTTCTCTTCCTCTTTTAATATATTTTTAAGCTTTTAAAAGGTCTTATTTTTTAAATTATTTTTTAAAGATTTTATTTATTCATGAGTCACATAGAGAGAGAGAGGCAGAGACATAGGCGGAGGCAGAAGGGAGCTCCCTGCGGGGAGCCTGATGTGGAACTCGATCCCAGGACTCAGGAATCACAACCTGAGCCAAAGGCAGATGCTCAGTCACTGAGCCACCCAGGTGTCCAAGAAAGGTTTTATTTTTAAGTAATTTCTACATCCAAAGTGGAACTTGAACTCATGACCCAGGGGTCAGGAGTCACATGCTCCACTCACTAAGCCAGTCAGGTCCCCCTCTTCTTCCTCTTTTTATTTTTTATTTTTTTATTTTTAATTTTTATTTATTTATCATAGTCACACAGAGAGAGAGACAGGCAGAGGGAGAAGCAGGCTCCATGCACTGGGAGCCCGACATGGGATTCGATCCCGGGTCTCCAGGACCCTGGGCCAAAGGCAGGCGCTAAACCGCTGCGCCACCCAGGGATCCCTCTTCTTCCTCTTTTTAAAGAGATGATCTGGATAATGTATATCTAGAGGCTGTGCCTCATCCTTTGATATTCCAAGATTAACAGCCATGACCAACATAGTCAGCAGGTTTTTTAAAAGAAACTATAAAAAAATTCAAACATGAAAATAAAATCATATAATGGGTTCCATTTATTCATCACCAACTTCAACAATGACCAGGGCAGAGCACATCTATCTCCATCCTTACTCAGTTCCCTCATCCCTTCAATTATCTTGAAGCAAATCCCAATCCCAGACAACATATAATTTCATTCATAAATACTTCAGTGTGTATCTCTAAAAGACAAGAAGGCCTTTTCTGACAAGTTACCTAAAATGTACACGGTTCTGCTATTATGCTAAGTGAAGTTAGTCAGAGAAAGGCCAATGCCATATGATTTCACTGACATGTGGAATCTAAAAAATAAAGAATCAAAGCAGAAACAGACCTATAAATACAGAGAACAAATTGGTGACTGCCAGAGGCGAGGAGGGAGGAGGGATGGGCAAAAAGGGAGGCACAGGCTTCCAGTTATAGAATGAATAAGACACAGAAATAAAAGGCACAGCAGAGGGAGTCTAGTCAATGGTACTGTAATAGTGCTGTGTGGTGACAGGTGGGAGCTACACTTGTGAGCACAGCATAATGAATAGAGTTGTGGAATTACTATGCTGTATACCTGAAACTAATGTAACATGGTGTGCAAACTATACTTCAATTTAAAAGTACATATTATTGGGGCACCTCAGTGACTCAGTTGGTTAAGCATCTGCCTTCAGCTCAGGTCATGATCCTGGGGTTCTGGGATTGAGCCCCGCATCGGGCTCCCTGCTCAGTGGGAAATCTAGATCTCCCTCTCCCTCTACTGCCCCCTGCAATCATGTTCTCTCTCTCAAATGCATAAAATAAAATCTTTACAAAAATTAAAAGGACATATTATTAATGAAGTTGGGTTCATAAAAATTACCTTGACTTAGCTTTCTGAGGGACTGGGACTCTTTCATAAATTTTTCAATTTCTTTGGTTATTGTTTTATTGAATTTTTTTCTATTTGAAGCTATTGCTATTAGTCTGAATTTTGATAAAAATAAATCAATTTCATCAAATTTCCTAATTTCTTTTCATGACATTGTATCTAGCAAGAGAAAAAAATTGGAATATATCAAGTTAATGCTGGAGGGCCAATTGATGATGCAGGAGAGAGAGGATGGATCCAGAAAACGTATGTGTGTGTGTGTGTGTGTGTGTGTGTGTGTGTGTGGTGGGGGTGCTGCCCATTCACTGTATAAGAGGGGAGACAGGGTTCATGGATTCAGATAGATGTAAATGGGTTGATTCAGTGCTTCCTCTGTGAGTGAGGGTAGTGGTGAGAATATCAGATGTTGCAGGAGAGAGAAACTGAAATAGTTAGCTCAAAGAGGGAAACAGTGAATTATCTAAGAAAATGTAGGATTTCCTGGACGCCTGAGAGACCATTTTAGGAGTGTGGGTTTTAAATTTAAAGCAGGGCTCGATCAGCATGATTGCGTATTTTTGGCCAACCACAATCCTCTGCTCCATGTTGGCATACAGGGAGGAAGAAAGTTGGATTTAACCAGAGTTGGTTTTTCCAGTTGAGTTTAATGAGGAAAGAGAGGTAGGTTCAGGGTAGTTTAGAGTATACACAGTAGAGTATTTTAGTGATTGGGAAAGTAAAAATATGATGAGAGTGGTAGACAATGACAAAAGCATTTGAGGTGTGGGACAAAAAAGTAACCAGGAGAGGGTTGTGGGAGCAGCCAAGTGAACAGTCAGGGGATTTGGTTGATGACAGACTGTAAGTCTAGAGGGCATAGCAGAAGGACCAAGAGGGGGCACAGTAGGAGTGTGTGGGAGACCGTTGCATTAAATGTATCAGGATAAGATTACGAAAGGAATGATGTCCTAGGAGGCTTTCACTTCTTGTGGCCTTTAGGCACTGCCTGTGAATCCTGTTGCTCTTTACTTCTGGGCCTTTCTCTATCTAGAAAAGTGGATTTGCTATTTAAAAGTTCCCCTACTGGGAGGATTTTCTTTCATTTAGTTTTCAAAGCCATCTTTCTTTGTCTTTCATATCTATAATGCCAAAGCAGTCCACTTTTGGTTGGTTCCAAGAAACCTTGGAAAAAGTTGTAAGCCAGGTTTGACTTTTTCTTCAATAGTCAACTGGTCAAAAGGAACTCCCAAAGAGGAAAAAGCTGTGGGTTAAAAGGGGGTTTCTACGGGCACCTGGCTGTCTCAGTGGGCAGAGCACTCTTGATCTCAGGGTCACGAGTTTGAGCCCCATATTGGGTATAGAGATTACTTTAAAAAATAAAGCAGTTTCTTTCTTTCTTTAAAAGGAGAGTTTCTATGCATCAAGAGTAGGTGTGTTGGGAGTGTAACCAACCTGCTCAGGCAGCTTGCTAATGCCTTCAGGACACACAATTAACAAGGTGGTAATAACACTGGACACACCCATCTTAATGGTTTGGTGGATTATAAAACTCAGTTCATGATAAGCAGCTCATATCCCAAGGCTACTTAATATCTAATGGTATTTACCAGCAGCTTCTAAGAACTGTTTCTCAAAGGTAGTTACTTGATAAAAAGAGGGTGCCCTGTTTCAAGTTTATGGGTACCACCCCTGAGCTAGTGGTGTCAGGACTGATCACAGGATCCACAAGTATCTGACACAGACGCTTAGAGTAGCATTGCATCCATTGGAGTATATGGAGCAAATCACAAAGCTTTTTGCTCATTAGACTGGACAGGCTGGAGAGGCTTTTTGTTCCTGGATCCACTCAAATTTGCCATCATTTCATATGATTTAGGAGACTCAGAGTAATACATCTGAATATTTGCTTAGGAAATACAAAGAGGTCCAGCAAACATTGTGCATCCTTCTTAGTGGTAGAGATACAAGAAATGGTAATTTCCTCTTTGCTTTGAAGTAGGGGCCACTGGCTTGTCGGATAATTCAACCAAATAAAAGGTATCTGAATTTTCTTAGGATTTCTTAAATCTTATATCCTATCCTCACAGGGGTAAGTATATATTATTAGGGAATCTAGAGGGCTTGTTACTTCTGTCTTTTCTGATTGTATCAGCATTATGGCCTCAATATAATGAATCTGTGTGATATCCTATAGGATGATTAAAGGGTCAATGTCACCATGAACTAAAGTGGCACAGAGCCAGAGTGGATATAATCCTGGGGCAAAATTTAAAAGTGCACTAATTACCTTAGGAGGTGAAAAAAAAAACCTGATTTTTTCCCCCTTTTATATCCTGAGCTAAAGAAAAATGCATTAGCCAAATAACAAGTTATGTACCAAATGTTGAGGTTGATTTACTCCAGTAAGGAAACCACATCTGGAAGAGCAACTGCGGTATTTAAGATATCAACTGATGAAGCCTATGGCGATCTGTTGTCATTTTGCAAGATCTCTTGGTCAAATCAGTTTGGGTTTGCTATTTCAAAGCCGGTGCCAAGTATTCCCCTGCCAGTCCAGGAATTTCCCTTTCCCTGGTGCACTGTTTCTATAATCAATGATTTCAAGTCTTTGGAAAATACTAGGAGGAAGATGCAAAGTATGTTTCTGTGCGTGGTGGAAGTATTTTTTCTCACAGGCACTTGGGCCTCCCATTCATACAAAGACTCCTAATGCGTCTTAGGTGTGGCACTTGGGTGAGGGTCATGATTTTCCATCACAGTGTTTCAAATTATACCTCTGTTTTCCAGACCTAAACTTTTTTGGGGGTGGGTGGGTGGGACAGGAGTCATACAAATCAAATAGCATCTTAGTACACTGTTATCTATTTTAGTAGTAGATATTACATGATCAATTAGCTCCACTTTAATATCCCTGTGGGTGAGCACATTCTGTTTATCTCTCCATCCCTGCTGGCTATTATTGGAACCATTCGCATTTTGTCTCTCCCTTAAAGTGAGCTAGATTTCATTGCTGTGGTCCCCAGGCAGACCAGATATCCACTCCACATGTGCTCTGAAATTTTAGGGTCTTTCTTTAGTTTGCATCTATTCTGGGGGACCCGTTTCCACATTAGCCAGGGCTCTTAACTGGAAGCAACAGAAATGGACTTTGATTAAATAAAATGGGACTATATTGATAAGATACAGGGCGGTTCACAGAAATATTGGAAAGACTGGGGATTTGGGCTCAAAAAAAAAAAACCCTCAGGAAAGAATAAAGAGAACTAAAGGACTATGACTAGGGTTAGGGTCAGAGCTATAACTGCAGTTAAGGTTAGGGTTAGGATCAGGGCTCAGATTGGGGCAAAGGATAGGGCTCAAGCTAATCTAGTGCTAGAATTATGTTTGGGATAAGTCTAAAGTCAGGGTTACAATTGGGACTAGGATTAGACTTAGGGCTGATGTAGGTCTAGGGTTGAAACAGTAGATTTAGGGTTTTATGGTTTGGGCTAGGATTTTATGGCTTTTGCTAACTTTAGGACAAAGAGAACTATAGGACTGGAGCTGGGGTTACTTCTAGTGCACTAGTTAGAATTACAGGTAAGGCTAGGGTCAGGCTCATTTGGTGAACGTAGTTCATGCTCCTGACTTTTCACCAAGGTTTTCGCTACCTGGCCAGTGTACTCATCCTCCATTTACTTCCTTCTGCTGAAATTGACTCTTATGTGAACAGTAACCACCTTAACCTTGGAAATTAGGCTGCTCATCCCTAGTAGCCTTCCATCAATATTTGACTGCTACTAGCATTCGAAGGTAAGTCATCTTCAAGATGGAACCAACTCTGGGTTGTGATTTATGGTTCAGAGCTGCCAGTGGGTTCAGGACAGATCTTGTTGCCAGGCAGACTACACCTGCTTAGCCATTCCTATGCCCTGTTTTAGTTTCCTCACTCCCCTCTAGGAACACTTCCCAATAAATCACATGCACAAGAATCCATTCTCCGGTTCTACTTATAGGCAACCTAACCCCAGACAGCAAGCAATACATAACTCAAATATAAGGAGATTCATGTTCTGCCTGCCAAAAATTGACAATCACCCACAATGCATATCTCAAAAGGAAATCAAGATGCATAACCCCCATTGACTATGTATTCTACTATTTTTCTCTCTAGTTCCAGTAGATTCTGTGAGACAGGATGCTACTTTTTTGTTCACTGCTTTGGACTCTGGAGCCAATGTTTTTCTTGATGTATAGTAGACTGAGTATATATTTGTTGAATGAATGCATGGTTAATGAGATTCCTCTGATCCTGCTCCCAGACTGCTGTGAACTCCGGACTGCTGTGAACTCCAGAGGGTCACCATGCCAGACTTTTTCTCTCATAATTTGATATTCTGCAGCCACAAGCTGGCTATTAGCATAGCTCAGAGCTTCAACTCTAAATGACTACCCATTACACATGGTGCACTGCCTTGTCTTAACCATCCGCCTCCCTAAGTTCTCATTGTCATCTTGCCCCTTCATTCTCTGCAGGTAATTTTTCTTTCTTTCGTGTTATAAAATTTTAAAACCAAATTATTCAGAATAATCTCCAATTACTTCACAAATAGAGATCTAAAATACATAAGCTAGAAATAGACCTTCATGTGCATATTTAAAAAAAACTGGTCTGGAGGCACCTGGGTGGCTTAGTTGGTTAAGTGCCTTTGGCTCAGGTTATGATCCCAGAGTCCTGGGGTCGAGACCCGCATTGGGCTCCCTGCTCAGTGGAGAGTCTGCTTCTCCCTCTGTCTCTCACCCTGCTTGTGCTCACCCTCTCACTCTCAAATAAAGAAATAAAATCTTAAAAAGAAAAAAAAAACCCTAAACAACAACTGGTCTGCAATGAAAGAAGCATCACAAGTGCCCGAGGAAAGGGAGAATGTTAGTGCTGGGATAACTGGTTAATTATTCTGAAGCATAATAAACTTAGAACCCAATTCCCCAATGTTCACCAAAATCAATCCCAAATGGACTAAATAATCTAATGCAAAAACTGAACAAATAACAGTAGAAAAATAGGTGAATGGCTAATTTCCATATGGGAAATGTCTTCCTAAGCTTACAAATAATTTTTTACAAATCTCAAAGGAAATGTTAAACATTTGACATCACCCTATCACATGTGAATATATCCTCAGGCAGAAAATCAGAGCTGCTTGCCGAGTTGGATGGATAAGAATATTCAGTGTTAACTGTGTACTAGGAAAGAGGAAAGGGAACCAGCCCTTCCCCTTTCAGAGACTGTTAAGGAGGTTGGCTTAATAACTTGGCTTGAGATTTGTTAAGAGAAAACTCAAAATTCAAATAATCTACAGACTCTTTGCATTCCTAAAAGTAACAATCAGGAGCGGACAATATTTGTTTCAGGAAATTCCTTAACAACCTTCTTGCTGATGAAAGATTAGATCAGTTCCTCCAGAGGACGTGAGTAATGGGTCCATCAGATAAGATGATGGGACTGAGACAATACTCCCCTGAAGACAAAGAAGGAAGAACATCAGTCCTGGACTGAGTAGAAGAGGAGGGAGGGGTAAAATGGAGCTACAGGGAAAGTCTGAGAGAGGAGGGTGGCACATAGCTGGGGAGGCTTGCAGAACGCAGATGAGTCACACTACGTTTTGTCCATTTATGGGGATACGTATATATGTGTGTATGTATAAAACATATGTATATGTTATATATAATTTAAAATATATATTCATTTAAATTATGTGATGTGTGGGTAGAATAGGTAGTACAGTCTTGTGGTTTCAATTTGAACTGTACAAAGTATGCCTCTTCTACTCAGCCCTGCACCCACTCAGGGCCCCTCCAACAGTCAGTCAGTAGCTACTGGCTTCTTGTCTTTCCTTCAAGAGGTGTTGGAGCTATTCCTTGAATATATGGACAAACATCTACATGCATTCTTGTTCCTTTTTTTTTCTCTTTACAAATGTTAGTATATTATGCTCAATGTTAGGCATCTTTTCTTCTTTAATAACTAGTCTTGGAGTAGTTTTTGTTATCAATACACAAAGAGAAATTCATCTCTAACTTAATCAGTATTTTGCTGATAGACATTTGAGTTACAATTTTTAAAAATTATAGATGAGGCTGCACTGAATAGTTTTTTGCATATGTTATTTTTCTTTTCTTTTTTTTTTTTTTGTAAAAATTTTTATTTATTCATGAGAGACAGAGAGAGGCAGAGACATAGGCAGAGAGAGAAGCAGGCTCCATGCAGGGAGCCCGAAATGGGACTCAATCTTGGGACTCCAGGATCACGCCCTGGGCGTGAAGGCAGGCGCTAAACTGCTGAGCCACACAGGGATCCCTGCATATGTTATTTTTCAAATGTCATAATATATATGATTTGGATAAATTTTTAGAAGCACGGCTGGGCCAGTACACATGGACATTTGTTATTTCAATATATATGGCCAAACTGCTCTACCACCAGCAGTGTGCAAGTGCCTGCTTTCTAACACCCTTACTATGACTATATCTAATACTTTTAAGTTATTTCCTTTCAATGTTGTAACCTCTGTTATTGCCACACCACCAGTAAAATATGTTTTGCACAGTAACATGGGCTTTGGGGAAGGAAGAAGAAGAAAGCACCATCAGGTGCATGAGGGGGAGCAGGGTCAGAGGTGAATAGGATGTGCTGGAGATAAGATGGTGAGAAAGGAACAATTATTAAGGAATTTGTTGCAAGAAGTGACCAAAAAATGTAATTTCCCTGGAAATCTAGCCCATTCTGGAGTTGCCACAGTATGTGTAATAGACTTTAGAGCAATTAATTTTGTTATTAAAGGGAAAAGACATCCCAGGAGGCCAGAAATTTTAAAGACTATAGATTAATATTGGAAGGTTGAAAACCTCCCATCCATAAGGGAGGTGGCATCTGGGTTTTTCAGTGTATTTACACTTTTAATCTGGTGCTAGAAGAATGATGATGCTCTTTCCCAGGCCTTCAGAGTGATGGAGTAAACTTCGAAGGCTCCCAGATTTCAGCTTGTGTCCCCCGGATAGTTGATTCCCTGAGCTGGTAACCTGAGCATGGAACATATCATATCTTAGGGAGAGCTGGAGACCATAGGGCACCAGGGTCAGTTTCTGCGTCTAGTTCTCTGGGGGAAATTACAACCCAGAAGAGAACCATGGAAACCATCTCCCGCCCTCTGAATTTATACCTCCTGGTTAGATTTTTCCCTCCTTCTGTTTCATTCATTTCTGTTTTTATCTTTAATAATGTTTTTCTTCTATATTCATTTCCACTGGGATCATTTTGTTGTTATTTTTCTAAGCTCACTGTCCCTGAACAAAACCTAGAAACAATTAATTGCCAAATCCACAATCATAATGAGTAACTCCAAAACACCTTTCCCATGAAGTGGCAATCAGGATAAAGCAACATAAAAAGGTGTGGAAGATTCAGACATGTCAGTTAATAAGCTTGAAAATATGCATATGAAATTTTGAACACAACAAACAGATCTTCTTTCCAAACTCCTGTGGAACATTTAAAAATATTAACCATTTATTAGGCCACAAAGGAAATTTCAGTAGCTCCCTGAAACCAAAAACGTGCAGGCCAAAAGTAACAGCAGAATCTATCCAGTTGTTAATTAAACAAAGACCCAACTCTTAAATATCTCTTGGATTAAAGAAAAAAGATAATGCAAACTATAGATGCTATACATTATACATCTATAATGACATTAATAACTTAAGTTTTAGTCTGGTTTCTGTATCGATTGTTTCCTCCAAGTTACTTTCATTGATTTGCTATTTTAATCTCCTTCATGTTAGGGTCTTTCCTCACATATCTTGCTATTTCTGGCTATATGTTCACATGCAAGAGTAAGGCACTAAAAGGCTCATTCGGTGTTTATTGAACATTTTTGGGGATTATTAATCAGTGAAATTTATGTAGTAGAAATAAGGCACTGGGATAGCTCTTTTATTGGGAGATCTTCCTGTCTGCCAGGTATTAGGTAAATCTCTTTCCCCAACAGGAAATCTTGTCCATTTTCCCACCAAAGATTAGAACACCAGCTGCTGCCATCATTCTGGGCAGAAAAAGCCACCAAGCTTAGAAGGCATTCTTCATTCTCCACTGCTTTCGGCCTTTTACTTATGTCATTTGGAAAGTACTTCCAGCTTTTATCCTGAAAGCGGAAGCCACTGAGACAGGTTCCTGAGAATGTAAGAAAGGTCAGAAGCAAAAAAAAATAATTGTGATTCACTTGAGATCAAAGAGATGCACAGGTCCTCTGCATACAGGTCCGCAAAGCACGGTCCCTGATAACATCTACATCACCTGACAGCTTGATAGACTTGCGCAATTTGGGGCCTCATCCAGAGCCAGAGAACCAGAAGTTCTGTAGGTGGGGCTCAGAAGTGAGTTTCAACAAGCGTTCCACGCAATTCTGATGCTTAAAGTTTGAGAACCACCGAGCTAACTTGATGGAAGGAAGAGAGGAGCTGCTGTTAATGTGTCTGATGGTTGGAAATTGAGGACTTGGGAGTTTTATTTTTTTTTAATTTTTTAAAATTTATTTATGATAGTCACAGAGAGAGAGAGAGAGAGAGAGAGGCAGAGACACAGGCGGAGGAAGAAGCAGGCTCCATGCACCGGGAGCCCGATGTGGGATTCGATCCCGGGTCTCCAGGATCGCGCCCTGGGCCAAAGGCAGGCGCCAAACCGCTGCGCCACCCAGGGATCCCGACTTGGGAGTTTTAAAAGCCATAAGCAATCACCTCGAGATGGAGGATCTTTACGTGAGATCCAAGAAGCACGGTGATTTATAGTCCTCTTTTCTAAAGGGTGAGGAACTCGACAAACCCGCTTCTTTCTGAGCCATTAGTTACCCAGACTCCGTCGCCACGTCCTTGAGCTCCGGCTAGCTTCAGAAAACGGAAGGAAGGAAACTGGGGACAGTACGGGACGGGAAGAAACGACGAGGGCCCACGGTTTCACTGCCTCCAGCGACGCACCTTACCGCCCCGGCTGGTCCCCTCTCCGCCCCAAACCCCAGTCCTCACATCCAATTAGGTTGGGCAAACAGTCGGCCTCGGCCCCCACACTTCCGGGCCCCAGCCAATAGCAGCCCAAACTGCTCAGCCAGTCAGCGCCGCGCGCTGCTTCCGGCGTTCTGCGTGCTGCCATGGAGACGGGATGGGCAAGTCCAAACGCAGAGGGGTGCTGGACCACACCACCTGAAACTGCGCCTGCGCATTCCACCCTACTCCGTTGCTTCACCCCTAGCTTTGGCCAGTGGACCTATCCCGAAGGACTAGAGCCCAGACGCGCGCCTTGGCGGGAGCAGTACCCTTGGTGGGCGGCTTCTTCCCGCTGCGTGTTCAGGTGAGTGGCACTGGCAGTTTTGGGGTCCACGAATTTGGGTTCGTGTCTTTCCGTGCGGGGGACACTATAGGCCTGAAGGGGCGCCATCCACCTGCCCTCCCTCCGTGAGCCCTGTGCCTCTCGCGTCTTGTTTCTTTGGGCTCTGCTTTGTTATCGTGTTACTAAAAACTTTATTATCTCGAGGTTTCGGTTTAGGGCATACGGGACAGCTCTTCGAGGACTTAGGTGTAGGGGGGTCGGGAGGCGCGTTTTATGGACGCCCCAGACTCGGAGTTTCCCCCCGTAAGACCTTGGCGACGCTTCCCGAGTTCTAAGCCGGCTGTGTAGACAGATGTCACTGGAGGTAGGGAGGCAGTGAAAGCCGCCAGCTCGCTGGTCTTGAGCCTCTTGGAGTAGGGGAGCAGCGACTCAGCGCCTGGACTTTCGAGGTCAGACTAAGCTGAAAGCCTGTAGTTAATTCAGTTGTTAAGGAGGAGCACCTGTTGAATGCTTGGCACGGTGCCTGCCACCTTTTATGCCCTCGAAAAAGGTTGTTTTGGCCTGTTGTTGTTAGCGAAGTTGGCGTGCACTACCCTTAACTTGAGGGTTAGTTAAACCATAGATTACTGGGCTCTGCTTCCAGAGTTTCTGATTAAATAGATCTGGGCTGGGGCAGCTGCTGCTAATTGAGTTAATGATCTGAAGGCAGAGTAAAGTGGAGGGAGGGTTCTGGTCTTTATCCGCGTATCTCTAACACCTGGTCGGTTTCAGAGTTTGTTGAATGTAGGCCCGACTCCTGAATATTAGATGCCTCATTTGCGCATATATATGATTCGTTCTGGCTTCTTTGATAATACCTCGGTGAACTTGTAGACTGAAAGGGTCTTAAAAGACGCACCACGCCTTTAGAAGATGTGAAAGACTAAACTGTGGTGCCTGGAAATGCACACCCAATGAGAAAACGATAAAGAAACGCTAGGAAGTGATAACTGTGAAAATCAGGAGAGTGATTGCTTTTGGAAAGGAGGAGGAGTTGTGATGACCATAGGCTCAGGAAGGGACTTCTGGTGTGGGAGGCAAAGAGATATTCTTTATCTGGGTGGTGATCACAAGGGTGTTCCTCTTAAAATAATTCATTAACCTATACATTTATTTTGTGGGTTTTCCCTGTATTTGTGTTTTATTTCGCAATTGAAGAGGTTACGCATTAAAAAATGCATGTTAATAAGTGTAAGGTGAGAATGGCCTTGGAGTGAGCCAAAAAGAATCTTAAAGTCCTGGAGTTTCAAACTTGAAAGATAACTTAGAAGATCATCAGATCCAGTTCTTATTTTACTCTAAGGAAACTGAGCCGGGTAGAGGGGAAGTGCTTCCAGAGTAAACTACCCTTATCTAAAGCAGACTTTGTAATTGATGCCTTTTGTTAATTTCAGGCCGTACAGTCTGCTCAGATGCCACTTCTCAGTAAAAGATTGAGGGAAAGAATTTGGCGTGAATCAAATTCAAAATTTGAAGTTTTAACTTTTTTCCCTTATGGCTTAAAACTTTATTTTCAAGGAATCAATTATTTATCTTATATAAAAACTTCAACACCTTATCCTGGCGTAACCTAATGTAGTCAATTAGCGAACATTTAATTAAAGGTTTTTGGTTATATTTTTTTCTAGCTAGATTGCTTTTCCATCTTCATATATTGTCAATTTAATCTTACTTTGGCTATATTACATACTATGTAATGTAATACATTACATTATATATATATATATATATACACACACACACACACACACACACACACAGGGTACTGCTCTCCTGTTGCCCCAAAATTACTGCTGTCTGGGTTGCATTTTGGTGGGTCATGGGTCACTATTTTTTAATGAATGGGTTTTAGGAGGAAAGGAACATAGAGGGAACTTAGTAAAAGTGTTCATTAAAGTAAATAGATACTGTGACACTTCTAGGTTTTCATTAATTTAAATTCAGATTTCTCCTGCATCTTTTCTACTTAGAATTCAAAGAATTTACTGTCAATGGTATGAGTTCTTCTGATTTGATAGACTAGGTTTGTAATCCAAATAACTAAGTGTAATTACTAGCCTATACATTTTTATAGTAGAATTTTTCCCATTTTGTAGTAAGTTTTAATTTCTTTGGAAGATGGATTATAGAATTAGTTATTCCTAGATTCTTATATCACTGGTTCCCTGTACTAGAACAGGACAAACTGCTGCCTATTGGCCAAACTTGGCTTTCAGGCTGTTTTTGTAATAGCCTATGACAGAAAATACGTTTTGGGGATCTGATGTAATCATAGTGATTATGCTAAAAAATAGTGTATTATGTACTTCAAAGTTGTTACACGATTAGATCTTACATATTCTTACCACAAAAATGATGATTATGTGACATATAGAGGCATTAACTAATGCTATGATAGTAATCATATTCTTATATATAAATGTATCAAGATACAACATATGCTTTAAACTTAATGTACATGTGAATTATATCAACAAAAATTGAACTCTACAGTTCACCCCTTTAAAATGTACAACTGTGATTTTTTTTAAAAAGATTTTATTTTGAAAGAGAAAGGGTCAGAGGGAGAGGGAAAAGCAGACTCTCGGCTGAGCAGAGAGTACACAAAGGGTCCATCTCAGGACCCTGAAATCATGACCTGAGCTGAAGGCAGATGCTTAACCAACTGAGCCATCTAGGTGCCCCAATTCAGTGATTTTTTTTTTTTTAGTGTATTCACAAAGTTGAACAACCATCAGTAATAATTCCTGAACATTTTCATCTGCCCCCAAAGAAATGCCATACTAATTAACTTCTCTTTTACATTCTATTTCAAAGGATTTTTCTCTAGGTTCTGACTTATTGAATACCATGTAGAAACAGCTGCTTTTATTTTTATTTTTTTAAAGATTGATTTATTTATTGAGAGAGAGAGAGAGAGAGAGAGGGGCAGAGAGAGGCAGAGAGGCAGAGACACAGGCAGAGGGAGAAGCAGACTCCACGCAGGAAGCCCGATGTGGGACTCCATCCCGGTCTCCAGGATCACACCCCAGACTGCAGGCGGCGCTAAACCGTTGCACCACCAGGGCTGCCTGAAACAGCTGCTTTGAAAGAGTATATTTTACAACTTACTGGATAATTTTTAGAAAATTTTCTATAGCATGTGAAATCCTTCCAAAGAGATACCAATTTAAAATATATTTTGCCAATCAAATAAATACTTTGATTATATTGTAAATGTATTGTTTAAGATACTGAATCCATTAATGTACTTAAATTCTAAATAAAATCTAATTGATAAAATAGTAACATCAATTCCTAATTAGGACATTGCAATTAGGACATTCTGTTGGCTAAGAAAATGAACTCTCTTAACTGCTTATATCCTGGATGATAAAGTGGTTAAAAGTATTTTTTAAAATTTAAAACAGGAGTTAGCACTTTTTCTGTAAAGGGACAGGTAGGAGGTATTTTAGAATATGTGCAGGTATTTTAGTATGTGTGCAGGCCATTACTCTGTCATAACTCTGCAGCTGTAGCCTAATAGGAGCCTTAGACAATATGTAAATAAATGGGTGTGGCTGTGTTCCAGTTAAACTTTACAGAAGCAGGGAGGAGGCTGGATTTGGCCCAGAACCCAGTAGTTTGGTGACAGCTGACTTCAAATAATATTTGGATTGACTCTTAGAATCTTTGTGGATTAGATGGGAATATTATTATTCCAAATTTGTTTATAACCTATTTTAATTTACATTGTCTCATTTGCTTCTCATAATTTGAGATTTAGGTGGGTCATATATTGCTACATTCTATACAGATGTTGACACAATGTGCCTTCTTTTGTAAGAAGAATGTTAGAAAAGTATCAAAATATGTTAGCGGACATCTCATTCATCCCTCATTTTGTTATATGTGTTGGAAATAGCTGTCATTTCCATCATTTTTGTTGAGATTTTGTTGAAGGAAGTTGAGTATTGGTTTGTCAATTGTTTTATTTTCCCCTTAGCTTTTTTTTTTTCACCCTGCAAAAAGGTGAAAATTCATCTTTCACTTGTAGGTGAATTTTCTGAGTTTATAGAATTACTAGGTTTACATATTAAATATCCTCGGCTAATTAATTATGTAACTAGCTTATATTTATACGTGTTATTTTTGTTTACCTTTTAGGAGCTAGAAATGCCATTAGGCTGCCCTTTTATCCAATGTGAGAATTCGACCCAGAGATGGAAAACTTCATTCTGTATGAGGAGATTGGCAGAGGAAGCAACACTGTTGTTTATAAAGGGCGTCGGAAGGGAACAATCAATTTTGTAGCTATTCTTTGTACTGATAAGTGCAAAAGGCCTGAAATAACCAATTGGGTAAGTCAATTATATTTCCTTTTCTCTGGGAAAACACAGAGCTATGATCAGGGAGAGGTAGCAGAAGCTGCTGAACTCACTATAGCAAATGCCATATTTTCAACCTGGAATGGGTGACCTTCCGTTTGTTTCAACCTGGAATGGGTGACCTTCTGTTTGTTTCAACCTGGAATGGGTGACCTTCTGTTTGTTTAGTGCCTGCAATTCTGAATAATGCCTAATAAACATACCTAAGTAGCAAATTAGTGTTTTTTTGAGAATGGTCAAGGAAAATATAGTCTATATTAGGTCATTTGCTTTTAAATTTAGTATGTCATTTATAAAGCTAGCTGGCCAAAGGAAGAATGTTGAGTGAGACTGCTGACTTGGGTTTGAAATTCATAGCCTAGGCTCCTGGACCAAACTTAGGTCCCCTGCCCCCCACATTGTAGTAAAAGACATGTATCAAAAAGTTTACCATCTTAAAAAAAAAAAAAGTTTACCATCTTAACCATTTTTAAGTGTATAGTTGGTGATATTAAGTACATTCATTATTGCTGTACGACCATCACCATCTCTAGAATTGATTTTTTTTAAGTTAATGTGGTTTTTTTTTTTTTTTAAATTTTTTTTTATTATTATTTATTTATGATAGTCACAGAGAGAGAGAGAGAGGCAGAGACACAGGCAGAGGGAGAAGCAGGCTCCATGCACCGGGAGCCCGATGTGGGATTCGATCCCGGGTCTCCAGGATCGCGCCCTGGGCCAAAGGCAGGCGCCGAACCGCTGCGCCACCCAGGGATCCCTGGTTTTTTTTTTTTTTAAAGTAGGCTCTGTGCCCAACATGAAGCCCAATCTGAACTCATGACTCTGAGATGAAGATCTCAGCTGAGATCAAGAGTTGGACACTTAATCAACTGAGCCATCTAGGCACCCCTAAAAAGTTAATTTTTTAAGAGCAGTTTCAGATTCACAACAGAATCAAAGTGTAGCAATTTCCCATTTATTCTCTGGCCCCATGCATGCATAGTATTCCCCATTGTCAGCATCCCTATCAGAGTGGCACATACATTACAATTGATGAACCCACATTGATCTATCCTAATTATCCAAAAGCTATACTTTATATTAGGATGTATCCTTGGTGTTGAACTTTCCATAGTTGTGGACAAATGAGTAATGACCTGTATCTATCCTAGTAGATACAGTATCACACAGAAGAGTTTCCCTGCTCTAAAAATCTTTTGTGCTCCACCTATTCATCCCTCCCCCTTCCTCCCAACCCTGGGCATCAGCTGACTTTTTTTTTTTTTAATTATGTCCATAGTTTGGTCTTTTCTAGAATGTAATATAGTTGGAATTGTATAGAATGTAGCCTTTACAGATTGACGTCATTAATTTAGCAGTATGTATTTATCTGTGTCTGTTTGTGGCTGATAACTCATTTCTTTTTATTGATGAGCAGCATTGCATAGATGTACCAGTTTGTTTATTCATTGGCCTATTGAAGGGCATCTTGTTTTCAGTTGTGAATAAAGCTGCTATAAACATCTGTACAGATTTTTGTGTGGACGTTAAGTTTTCAACTCTTGGGTAAATACATGGAGTGCGACTGATAGATTGTTCAGAACTGTTGTCATCTTACAAAACTGAAACTCTTTAGACATTAAACAATAATTCCTCATTTCTCCTTCCCCAGTCCTAGGCAGCCACCGTTCTACTTTGTGAATAGTACCTTATGTAATTGCAATCGTACCTCTTTTGTCTTTTTTGACTGACTTATTTCACTTAGCATGCTGTCCTCAGAATTCATCTATGTTGTAGCACATGTCAGAATTTCTTTCATAAGACTGTATAATATTCCACTGTATGTATATGCCACATTTTGCTTATCTGTTTACCTAAGGACACTTGGGTTGCTTCTACCTTTTGGCTATGTGAATAAAATGCTGCTATGAATATGAGTGTACACATGCATCTTCAGGACATCTTTTGCTTTAAATCCTTTGGATATATACCTAGAAAGTGGAATTCTATGTTTATTATTATAATTTTTTAAGGAACTGCTGCACTGTTTTCCACAGAGGCTGTACCATTTAACACTCCACCAGCAGTCCACGAGAGATTCTATTTCCCCACAACTTTGCCAACACTTGTTATTCTGTTTTTGTTTTTGTTTTGAAGGTAGCTATTCTAATGGGTATGGGGAAGTGTTGGCTTTTGTAAAGAGTGTGGATAGTTCCAGGAAGAGAGGTATATGGGACAAGATGCAGATTTGGTGCTAGGACCACAAGGGATTTTTCTTCCAATGAAGTTTTCTCTGGGCGCCCCCCGAATCAGTGGGGATCCATTTAAACATGCTCACCCTGTGTCTTCCATTCTCTTTTTTTAAAATTTTTTTTTAATTTTTATTTATTTATGATAGTCAAGGAGAGAGAGAGAGAGAGAGAGAGAGAGAGAGAGAGAGGCAGAGACACAGGCAGAGGGAGAAGCGGGCTCCATGCACCGGGAGCCCGATGTGGGATTCGATCCCGGGTCTCCAGGATCGCGCCCTGGGCCAAAGGCAGGCGCCAAACCGCTGCGCCACCCAGGGATCCCCTCTTCCATTCTCTACTGGCCCTTTATTAAGAGTTTATTACAAGATGCTCCTCAAATTCTCTTTGCCACTCTGATTTTTGTTTTTCTCCTCACCTGTCTTCTAAATTATGTGGATTCACTTCCCTTTCTTTGCATTAGAATATGAGCCCATCTAGTCATTCTGAGCGTGTACCACATATCCATTTTTAAAATAGGGAACTCTATATTACTATGGAGCAATGGGCCCATTAGCCTGTGCTGAGCGTGAGGGATAGTTGAGTGTGTGTGTGTGTGTGTGTGTGTGTGTGTAAGAGAATCAGAAACAAGGATCCAAAGCAATTGGGTAATTGTCACCAATTGAGTCTGGAAGGTTTGTTAGTAAAGCACATGTTTTTGGGGTTTTAGTTTCCATATTTAATGGGATTTTGAAGGGAGAAAGCAAAAAAAAAAAATCCCTAAGACAACTTAGTTTTGTTTTTTTATTTTTTTTAAACAGGCTCTTGCATCTTTATTATTGGGTTTTGAATTCACTCTTGTTTTTTTTTGTCTTTTTTTTTTTTTGTGCACAGGTATTCTTATCTAATGGAAATGTACATTTTAAGATCAGTGTTTTCACTGTAATGATTCTTTTAATAACCCAAGTGAATTGATATTAGGATTCACTAAGGATATTTTTAAAAATAAAATTATAGAATCCTTTGAGAATTCTTTTAAATATTTTAAAAGTAATACATCATCATTATAGAAAACTTAGACATCTAGAAAAATGGGTAGAAGGAAAAAAAAAAAGCCTTGTTTTATCACCTGAGGCAGTCCCTGTTTATCTTCTAGTCTTTTTTGCTATGAGTTTTATTTTTTATTTTTTAAAAAATATTTATTTATTTATAAATAAATAGAGGCAGAGAGACAGGCAGAGCGAGAAGCAGGCTCCATGCAGGGAGCCCGATGTGGGACTCAATCCTGGGTCCCCAGGATCACACCCCGGGCAGCAGGCGGCGCTAAACCGCTGCGCCAGGGGCTGCCCATGCTGAGTTTTAAAAAAAAAATTTAAGTCACTGTATTACATAATTTTGTTTCTTGCCTTTTTCACTTAACATCATTATACTGTCATTTTTTATGATACAAAATGAAATGTTTTAATGTTGGGCTAATGTTTTGTCAGTTGATATGTAATTTAGTTATTATTGAACCTTGAGGTTATTTTTACTTAGTACAGGTTTTTTCTTCCTTGAAAATTATTTCCTTCCTGATTATAAAAGTACTGTGTACTTAATGTAGAAAATAGAAAAAATAGAAAAAAAATCACTAGCAGTTCTGATCATAACAGCAGCTATTTTGATATATTCCTTTTGTTCATTTTCCTATGAACATTTCTTTTGCTATGTTTACACAAATATACAAAACTGGATTGTGCAAGGTTTTTTCTTTTTTTTTTTTTTTTTAGGATTGTACATTAAATTAGCATTTTCCATGTCACCAGTCTTCATAACCATCACTTTTAATATCTGTATAGAATTCCACTAAATTCCACTATTTTCTTACCCGCTTCCCAATTGTGTATTTAGGTTTTTCTTAATAGATGTAGGCATTTTAAGAACTTCCTTTTGGGGATCCCTGGGTGGCTCAGCGGTTTCGCACCTGCCTTTGGCCCAGGGCACGATCCTGGAGTCCTGGGATCAAGTCCCGCGTTGAGCTCCTGGCATGGAGCCTGCTTCTCCCTCTCCTCTGCCTGTGTCTCTGCCTCTCTCTCTCTCTCTCTCTCTCTCTATGTCTATCATAAATAAATAAAAATAAGTTTTCAAAAAAAAATTTCTTTTGTGTGCGAATGTTGTGTTTTTATAGGTCCGTCTCACCCATGAAATTAAACACAAGAATATCGTAACTTTTCATGAATGGTATGAAACCAGCAATCATCTCTGGCTAGTGGTGGAACTCTGCACAGGTGAGTATGTGCCAGAAGTGCTACAAATATATCCACCTTAAGTAGTTTTGAAGAAACCTATATTGTAAGTTGTTATTTTCCTTTTGTATTGCAAATATAAGTATTTGATACTATTGGCTATGTTCACTTGTAGCAATGTAGTTTGAGGGTTATTAGGATAAAAAAGTAAAGATAGTTGGTAAGAGGAAGACAAGTAAAATTTGGGCATAACTTTGGTATAAAATATTACTAAATCACCTGCATAAAAATTTAGAAATATTTTTTTAGTGATTAACTTTTCCAACAACTTTTCCTAGTTAAAAAAAAAAAAAAAAACCCAAGTATTTTTAGGTCAAGTAGCTCTTAGTAAGCTAATTAGTTTATAATGTGAGCATCTTTTTGCTTTTATAAAGAGAATACTTAACAGTTTATAAAAACATAAGCAATGTGAAAAAGTACAAAGATGAACCAACAATAGGACCATCTGAAAATAATTAGAGATAACTTGTTACAGCTCTTGCTTGTTACAACTTTCTGGGACTATATATAGGGAGGAGAATGACTGAATATATTGGTATTTTCTGGGCTTTTAACTTCTGTGTCTTCAGGGAAAAAGTACCACTGTTAGCTTACTTCTGTTTATACATTGAGTAATAATAAAGAATCGTTAAATATTAAGACACATTGTAATTTCTAACTTTGTAAGTCTTACCCATTTTGTTGGCACTTATAACTTATAAAACTGAATCAAGAAAGAAGTTATTTGGAATAATAATTCATTTGCATTTTGTTTTTTTCTGAATCAATAGGAAAGGACTATGGTTTAATTACTTCCACAGTTATACACACTTTTGTGGTGATCGGGGGACTTTCCCTGTGTTAATTTTTGCTTTAGCTGTTATTTCTGCTCCCTGACCATTGTCATAGCCTTACTAATATATGCCTGTGTTTTGTTTCGATGGATTGAAAACTGCTCCAAATAAACTTCAAAATACCCCCTACTTTTACCATAGTATTCTGATTGAACTTTCAGATGACAGCTAACAGTATATATTGATTTATTTTAGGAATGAGAGGGTGAGGGTGGGGATGCTGGGGGATGAGGTAGGGCAGAGAGAGAATCTTAAGTAGGCTCCACTCCCAGCACAGAGCCTGCCACAGGGCTCTATCTCACAACCCTGAGATTGTGACCTGAGCTGAAATTAAGAGTAGGGTGCTTAACCGACTAAGCCATCCAGGTGCCCCAAGGTTGTTTTTTTTTTTTTTTAAGAGTTTTATTTGAACCCCAGTTAGGACAGCTGCCTGGGACATACAATCTTCAGGAAGAAGAGTGCTCTGAGGAAGGAACATTATGTTTGGGGTTATATGTGTTTCTCTGAACTTTGTTCCTATTGGCTTTTTATAAAGCCAGGATGCTTTATTTTATTTTTTATTTTTTTAAAGAATTTTTAAAAAACATTTTATTTATTTATTCATAGACACACACACACACACACACACACAGAGGCAGAGACACAGGCAGAGGGAGAAGCAGGCTCCATGCAGGGAGCCCAATGTGGGACTCGATCCCGGGTTTCCAGGATCACGCCCTGGGCTGGAGACGGTGCTAAACCCGCTGAGCCACCAGGGCTGCCCCAAGATGCTTTAAAAACAAAACAGAACAAAACTGTTCCTGGCACTTAGATGGTAGACATGTGACTGGGACTTTAGACTTCAGAAGAGTATAGAAATAGAATTCACAGTATATCTGCTTTTGCTGTTTCATTTCTTCAGTAATGTACACTAAGTTATGATTTTCTCTTAAGAAAAGACATCTTTTCTGCCATCCAGTGCTTTGTAGAACGTGATCTAACTTTGCGCAGAGTAAATGTAGCTATACTTCGCATGATGTGTTTAAATGCAGTTTGGATTATTTACCACTAATTTTAGCAGCTGTTCAGGTTTTGAGGGATCTCTAGTTAGAAATCCTAGCACCATAGGGATTCTCCTTTCATTCCACCTGCTTGCTTACTGACTAGTCTCTGAGCCTGAGCAGTATTTCTCTGGGAGCTGGCTCTGGAGTGTGCACACAGATTCCTCTTAGAGTGCTTGAATCATTCACATGTGTATTTTCCCTGCCAGGCTGTCCCTGTGTATGGATTTGATAATTTTTTAAAGCTCAGCATCCCCCAGCATGGAAGCTCCCAGAGGCACTGTGTTATGCTGGTGTGTTAAAATGGGTGATTTTAATCAACTTACAGGTGGTTCCTTGGAAATGGTTATTGCTCAAGATGAAAACCTCCCGGAAGATGTTGTGAGAGAATTTGGGGTTGATATCATTACTGGATTACATCATCTTCATCATCTTGGCATTCTTTTTTGTGACATTTCTCCTGGCAAGGTAATTCATGACAAGTTTGATTTCTTAACTGCTTCTATTTTAAGTTACAATGCGTTCTCACAGGTGTTTCTATTTTTAGATAAAATGTAGAACATCTTGAAATTGAGTTAATTATTTTTCTTTTAGAGAATTAATTTATGAGAGAGAGAGAGAGAGAGAGAGAGAGAGAGAGAGAGAGAGGATGAGAATGAGAGAGTGAGCCAGCACGATCAGGGGAAGGAGTTAGAAGGACAGGGAGAGAGAATTTCCAGCAGATTCTGTGCTGAGCATTGAGCCTATCCCCTGACGGAGATCATCACCTGCCAAAACCAAGAGTTGACACCCAACTGACTGAGTCACACAGATACCCCTCGAGTTAATATTAAAAAAAAAATTATATATAGTGCTGTATTTTAGCTATCTGCTGAAGTAGCTTTAGAATGAGAAGTCCCCCCTTCTTTCAGAGTCCTTTGAGTGTTATTGCTGCTGAGATATATTGTGAATGAGGAGCTCAGTAGATCTATAAAATAAGACTAAGCTCTTAAATGATATGATTATGAGCCATTGTTTTAGTTTGATAATGCCAACTTTGGCTTTATTGTTTGATTACTGTCATTATAAGTCAAAGAGCTTATTCTTTGATAAAATCAATGATACATAAATGGATGTGTTTCAGTGTAGTAGAGGCATGAAACCTGCTTAGTTTCAGAGTTGCAGGTGATACTGACATTTAGAAGTTGTGTGACCCTGGACAAGTTATCCTTTTTCTCTCTGTGCCTTTGCTTCCTTGTCTATGATATGAAGATGGATTCTGTACTATATTTAGGTTGAGCTTCTAGGACACTTTCTGCTGTTTTCAATCAATGGTTTCTATTATTTATAAGTACATATTTTTAGAGATTGTACTTATTACTGCTTTGAGTTGCTACTTTGTTAAAGTGTACATGATGAAATAAAAAGTTGAATATTGTTAAACATTATTATTGTAGGCCCTCCATAGGAGAATATGATTATTTCTAAAAAATCCCATAAAAACTATAGACTGAAGAGAAGTTCTTGTTTGAAATATCTCTATGCTTGTGCCAAGTCTACAACCATTTCACTGTCATTATAGCCCTGAAAGCAGCTGTAGATAATATGTTAATGCAGGAGTATGGGTTTGTTTCAATAAAGCTTTATAGACCCTAACATATCAGTTTCATATAACTTACACATGTCAAGATACATTTTTATTTTTATTTTTTAAAAAACCATTTAGAAATGTAAAAACCACTCTTAGCTTATGCTTAAATAAAAACAGGTCCTGGCTGGGATTTGCCCAAGTGACTGTATGTCTGCCAACTCCTGTGAGGGAGTTGTTTTAAAGAAGTCTAACATTATATGTTTACAATTTAGGAAATTCATGATGATTGTACTATAACCTTTTCTCTTGAAAAGGGGTTGGCAGGGTTGGGCAGCATGACCGTTTCTGTAACTGAAGTTTTATTGAGACACACCTTTTTTATGTATTGTCGATTGGCTGCAGAGTTGAGTCATCAGGACAGAGACCTTATGGCTTGCAAAGTCTAAAATATTTACTAACTTAAAAACAAAATTGCCGGCCCCTGCCAGTGGTTCTCAAAGTGTGTTCCCTAGACCAGCAGTATCAGCATTGCTTGGGACTCATTAGAAATGCAGAGTCTTGGGCCTCACCTAGACCCATTGAATCAGAAACTCGGGGTAGGGACTAGTAGTTTATCTTAACAGAATCCAGGGGATTCTGGTGCTCAAAAATTTTTTTAAAAGTCACTGTTGTAGGTTGTAGACATGCTTAGTATTTGTGACTAGAGATTAAGGGTAAACCTTAAATTGCTTTTATTTTTTTATTTTAAAAAAAACAAAAAAACTTTAAGTTGCTTTTAAAAACAAAGATCCACTTGATACAAAAGTAACAGAAAAGATAATAACTGTGAAAAGATAAAAGTAACAGAACACTGGCAGGGGGTTCAACAGTCACCGAATAATAACTTCCAGTCACAAATTCTGTTAGCTGACTTGAGCTGGTCATTGTCAAAAGCCCTTTGCATGTATAAACTCAGGTAATCGTATAACAGTCTGAACAGTTCAATATTATTTTTCCCACTTTATAGGTGAAGAGACTGAGATTTAGAAAAGTTAAGTAAATTCTCCAGGTCAGACTGCCAATAAGTGGTGGACCTAGGGCTAGATCTCTAACTTCAAAACCCTAGTTTTGAACCTGTGAGTAAATTATGCGTTGGACAGGTGGAATTTCAAGTTCTCCTTGAGCTGTCACGGAGGATTGGCGAGGAAAGATTGATTGTTCTACATACGTTGTTCTTCATCTTTCCCAGAGGCATGTGGTTTTTATCTGTGGTTATGATGTGTTCATTTTATACCTCTGAGAAAAGACAGTTTTATATTTGATTCTATTATTAAAATGTTGGGTGTATTTTTCTTCAGCTGCTTTTATTTTTTTATTTTATTTTTTTTCTTCAGCTGCTTTTAAAAACTTGTATGCATTTAATTTTTTGAGTAGGATGAAGCAAGAAAACCAATGCTTAGAGTTCTTCAATGGGATTTGAAGAGGTGCTGATGGAAGTGTAAATGGAACTGGTTTCTGAACATATTTTTTAATCTTCTTAGATACTCTTGGAAGGGCCCGGCACATTGAAATTTAGTAATTTTTGCTTGGCCAAAGTAGAAGGTGAAAATTTGGAGGAATTCTTTGCTTTGGTGGCAGCAGAAGAAGGAGGAGGTGATAGCGGGGAGAATGTACTGAAGAAAACTGTAAAAAGTAGAGTCAAAGGTATGTGGAGAGCTTATAGATCAGAACCCTGCACTGCTCAAGTCATGTGTTTAGGAGATGATAGACCTTATATTTTTGTCAGTCAAAATAATATATTGGAAATAACAGTGAGTAGAAGTCTGGATATGGGGATGGCTTTGTCCATAGCCTAAAGGTTTTCGTATAGATCCAATACTGTGTAAAGTACAGACCATCTCTAATAAAGCCTGTATCCTATCCTTGCTTTCTATGTCTCTGACTATTCATGAGAACATAAGGATGGCCATTTTGTCCTGCTTCCTTCTGTATCCTCAGCACTTAGAACAGTGTCTGGCACTCATGAGTGGCTCTGTAGATATTTTTTCAACATTGATGAGTTGCTGATATTCTGAAAGTAAGGGAGATTGTTAGGGTGCATTCTTGAAAGGTGGTTTTGCCAGTGAGATGGGGCCTGGGGTGTTAAGAGTCACTGTACTTGAGGGGAGATGGTGAAGTGATACCTTTTTTTGTAATTTTTAAAAAATATTTATTAATTTTGAGAGAGAAAAAGCACAAGCAAGGGAGAGGGGCATAGGGAGAGGGAGAGTCCTTGCTGAGGGAGCCCAATGTGGGGTTTGATCCCAGGACCCCAGGATCAAGACCTGAGCCAAAGGCAGGCACCCCTGTAATATTCTTTAGAGAGAGTGAGCATACAAGTGGGGCTGTGGGCGGGAGGGGCGCAGGGAGAGCAGAGAGAATCTTAAGCGGGCTCTATGCCCAGTGTGGGGCTCAATCTTAGGTTGCTGAGGTTGTGACCAGAGCTGAAATCAAAAGTTGGATGCTTTAATGACTGAGCCCCCCAGGCATCCCTCTTCTGTGATATTCTATGTGTAAATGGATGGTCAAACCTAACATATGTAATCATTTTTCTATGTTGTCTTTTCTGATGCACTTGTGAACGTAGGGACATCATATTCCTTAGGACATTTATTAAATTAATGTAGAAGAAAGAAATAAAGTACAGAAATCAACAAATTTAGACATGTTCTAGACACTGGAAATATCGATGTGAACAAAATGCAAAAATCCTTGGCCTAACTGAATTTGCGTTATAATTGGGGAAGACATTCACTTTCAACACCTATCAGTGATGTGCCTGGGCAGGGTGCCTGGGCATCTTGCAGGTCTTATTTATGTTTGCTTTCTGAGGATCTGGGAAAGTAAGGCAAATAGATCCTCCATAAGTGTTTGCTGCATGAGCGAATGTATGTATGAAATATGATAGTATAGCAAAAATGTCACATAGTAGAACTTTAAAACTTGAGACCACATGAGACTGCTGCTCTGGCTGTAATAGGTCCTGAAGATATTTGCTGGAAAGTTTACCTCAGTGGAATTTTATTTTCCAAATGATTGATGATTACTCCATGAAAAGAACATTCTCATTGGAAGATGGGAGGCTTTTAGGTGGAATTTTGGTGGGTACTCTGCAACTGCTTAGTTGTGTGACTTAGATATTAGGGGACCCTCTAAGGTTTAGTTTAATCAGTAAATAAGAGAACTTGCTAGCTCAAGAATGTGTTGCTACTTTTTCTTTCTTTTTTAAAAGATTTTATTTATTCATGAGAGACAGAAAGGCAGAGACCTAGGCAGAGGGGGACGCAGGCTCCCTGCAGGGAACCTGATGCGGAACTCGATCCCAGGACCCTGGGCCGAAGGCAGATGCTCAACCACTGAGCCACCCAGGGGTCCCAAGAATGTGCTACTTCTATATAACGTTAAACTTTGTAGAAAGTATATGTAGCACATCTTAGTGCTATTCACTAAATATTTCCTGTTCTTCTGGATTGCATCTTCTCCCGGCCAAAGCTAAGGAAGTATGAGCAGAAGTGATGTGAGTTACTTTGAGGTTGGAATTTTCAGAGCCAGTTTACAGTTTACTATGTTTACCCCCCTGTCCTGGTGATGGAGGAATCATGAATTGAGATGGGCCCTCGATCAGCCTGGCTCTTTGAGTGACTCTAAGGATCCGGGCCGCTGGGCTGACATGCAGTAGAAGTGTAGTTGGAGTAATAAATAAACCTTTGTTGGTAAGCTGGTGGGAATTTGGGGTATTACTGCTGTATAACTTAATCTATTCTAATGAGAATATTATAATCAAAGGTTCTTTTGATTATTTAAATTGTTAAATTAAAAAGAATATACCTAATTGTGCCACACCACTAACTCAATTGGATTTTCAAAACCTGTTTGTATTCATACGTATCCTTGTCAATGAAACCTGAAAATTAAAAACCATTAAAAAATGTGGGGTACAGATGAAGGCATGTATTTATGGGTGTATTTTCCTCCATTCTTTTTTCACCTTACCAGATCCCTCGTAGGTAGATTGTTTTTGGGATTGATACAAATGCCTAACAGAGGTGTTCTTTATACTTTTAGGATCTCTTACATATACAGCACCAGAAGTTTTGAGGGGTACAGACTTCTCCATCACCAGTGATCTCTGGTCTTTGGGCTGTCTGCTTTATGAAATGTTTTCAGGTAATTACTTTCTGGTACAGTTTAAAATCAGAGCTGGGCACACACAAACAGATTAAATCTGTAGTTTGAAAGAATTTTGCCTGGAAAATGTGAAAACTAGCTTTTCTATATTTTTATATAACTCATTTATCTTGCTTCCCTCTGTATTCCTCCTGTATGCTTGGTGTCTAGGCATATGTCTAGAACCTTTGACATATAGGACAAGGGATTTTTGACATACAGATATTTTTAATGATCTTTTGCAAAAATGTAGGTACTTATTAAAAAACTGTGATTATTAGTGGAAATTGTTGCAAAGGTACCTTGTGCCTGTGAATTATTCAGATGTGTCCAGCGACTCATGCAGCCCTTGGATCATGGTAATGGTCCATATATGCATTAGCAAATTTGTTAGGATGATAAGTTTTAAATTACAGAAATACAAAAATATACAGTGTGCCTGATCTGGGCACTTAGAAGTTATTACTATATATTTTTTCCTGTATATTGCATAATTTTATATCTGTAGGTGAGATTTATTTAGAATTATTGGTGATAGCAAGCTATTGTCTAATTTTGCAGTTTTTCTTATGATTTCAGGAAAACCTCCATTCTTCTCAGAAACTTTTTCAGAATTAATTGAAAAGATTTTTTATGAAGATCCTTTGCCACCAATTCCAAAAGGTAGGGTTTTTAAAAATTATAAATGCAGTTAATTTATAATTGATACTAATGGGACACTTTTGTCCAAAGTTTGTTTTTGATTCCTAACTTCCAAATTTAATTTTTATATATAGTCACAGATTGATATTTTTAGAAATGTTAGCTTTCCTTTTGCTTATTTTAAATTGTTTTTTCAGACCCTGAAATGAACAAAGTACTACTAATAGATTCCCTCATTTAAAAAAACAAATTATTTTGTGCTCCTATATCAACAGGAGTCTGGTTTAAAGATTTTATTTTTTATTTTTATTTTTTTTTATTTTTATTTATTTATGTATGATAGTCACAGAGAAAGAGAGAGGCAGAGACACAGGCAGAGGGAGAAGCAGGCTCCATGCACCGGGAGCCCCATGTGGGATTCGATCCCGGGTCTCCAGGATCGTGCCCTGGGCCAAAGGCAGGTGCTAAACCGCTGCGCCACCCAGGGATCCCCAGGTTTAAAGATTTTAAAAGCTCAAACTTTTGTGTGTTTTTTTTTTCCCTTGTGTATCTACCACTTCCTACTTTGTACTCGTGTTCTATGTAGTTATTTTTGTTTAGTGTTCAAATAGGGACAAGTCTGGTATTTGTCAGTGCTTATTTTGAATCAGAATGTCCCTGACAAGTTTTTAAACTAGGCATAGTTCCAGTGTTTTAAAAGTATTGGAGCTTTAATCATATGAATTTTAATGAATGTAACAATCTACCACTAACAGCTTTAAGGCAAGGGGAAAAAAAAACCCAAAGGCACAAACATAATAAAGTACTTTGTTGTACACCACAAAAAAAAAAAAAAAAAAAAAAAAAAAAAAAGTGAATCTCAAGACACACAAATTAAAACAGGACTTTACCAAGAAAATTTACATTTTTAAAAGAAAAAAACTTTTAGAAGTAATTAATGAAAGAACTGGAATATAGAATTCCTTTAGGATTTCAAGAGTCATCCTAAGTGGGGGAAAAAAACCCAAAACACGGTTTTGAAAATAGTCTATACTTATTTTTTTTTAATTAATTTTTATTGGTGTTCAATTTACCAACATACAGAAAAACACCCAGTGCTCATCCCGTCAAGTGTCCGCCTCAGTGCCCATCACCCATTCCCCTCCAACATCCGCCCTCCTCCCCATCAAAAGGCGCAGGGTTTCAGACTGGATAAAAAAGCGGGACCCATCTATTTGCTGTCTATAAGAGACTCATTTTAGACAGAAGGACACCTACAACCTGAAAATAAAAGGTTGGAGAACCATTTACCATTCAAATGGTCCTCAAAAGAAAGCAGGGGTAGCCATCCTTTTATCAGATAAATTAAAATTTACCCCGAAGACTATAGTGAGAGATTAGTCTATACTTATTAAAACAAAACTGCATTTCTTCCATTAACTTTTTTTTTTAAATTTTTTTAAAAAATTTTTTTTTTTTTTTTAATTTATGATAGTCACACAGAGAGAGAGAGAGAGAGAGGCAGAGACACAGGCAGAGGGAGAAGCAGGCTCCATGTACTGGGAGCCTGACATGGGATTCGATCCTGGGTCTCCAGGATCGCGCCCTGGGCCAAAGGCAGGTGCCAAACCGCTGCGCCACCCAGGGATCCCTCTTCCATTAACTTTTATATTAAAAATGATTTCTACAAAAACTCTCTCTTGTCATGATGACTTCTGATTTTTGTTTGGTTTTGAATACTCATAGTATTGATTATTCTTGTGTCCTGTAAGTTAAGGATTTTTATGCAGGGAAGAGAAATCTGAAAATGCAGGTGTCAGAGGTATGTCAGGATACTTTTGGTGGCCCAGGCTTAACTGGGGATCTTCCTTCGACTGTGGCCGTGGTTGCTGTAAAACCTTCTGTGATGTTTTTGTCCATTGTCCTCATGGCCACTTTAACCAAAGACTGATCATTTGGCTATGGTATATTCTAATTTAAAAAAGCCTAACATTTGGAGAATACTGGAATTGGCCAATATCATGATATTGTCATGTATATTATTTTCCTGTTAAAAATCTTTAAAATAAAAAAGGAAAAGAGGGATTGCAAGTATTCTTATCATTTTACATTATAAAGTCAAGTTGGTCAAATTAAGAATGCCTCAGAAAATGAGGCATAATTAAAAGTTGAAGACAAGGGGTAGGAGTTTGTCAGGTTGGTGATCTTTACTGGGCTTATTCAGTAAAGAGAAAGTTTAGAGGTAGTCCAGTCTTAGTTTTTGAGATTCATGTTTTTTTATGGTACAGTAAAAATATTGTGTACTTTTATGCCCACACCTCACCCCCCATTAAATGGAAGTTGTAATTGTTAATAATGGATTCAGTGTTCTCTTAAAAATTATATGTGCTTTCAAAATACTATTATTCTAAGTGTTTATGAAGAGTATGTATTCATATACTTACCACTGGTTTTTCTTTTGGGAATCTCTATAGATGCTTCTCTTCCTAAAGCTTCTTCAGATTTTATTAATTTGCTTGATGGTTTACTTCAAAAAGATCCTCAGAAAAGGTATGTGTGGATAGTGTTTTAATATGAATGAAGAAGAGGAATCTTTTTCTCATTTCATGTATGCTAAAATGGTACTATTCTTAATATACAGAGAGCTAGTCAGATAACGCTTAAAAAAAAAAGCTGAGTTTATGTTGAATGTTTTCTGTCTGTGGGTTTTTTTTTTAATTCTAATTAGTTAACACACTGTGTAATATTAAAGATTTATTTATTTTAGAGTGAGAGAGGGTAAATGAGAGGAGAGGAGCAGAGGGAAAGGGGGAGAGAACCAATCCTCAAGCAGGCTCCTTGCTGAGCAGGGAGCGCAATGTGGGGCTTGATCCCAGTACCCTGAAATCATGAACTTGAGCTGAAATCAAGAGGCTGCTGCTTAACCGACTAAGCCACCCAGGGGCCCCTAACATACATGGTGATAATTAGTTTCAGATGTGCAATACAGTGATTGAACAATTCTGTACATCATCTGGTGCTCATCACAGGTGCACTCCTTCATCCCTATCACCCATTTCACCGCACGCCCTCCCTGCACCCCCCTCTGGTAACCATCAGTTCTCTCTAGTTAAGAATCTGTTGCTTGGTTGTCTCTCTTTCTCTTTCTCTCTCTCTGTTTGCAGGGTTTTTAATTATGAGGAAGTGTTAAAGTCCATTTCTCCTTTTATATATTAAATAGTTGCCTAGTAGGTTGACAGATTTTCTTGTAACTCCTGAATCCAAGAGGGGCATTCCCCCCCACCCCCAATTGGGGATTTTAGGCTAAAACTGTCTTACACTATTGAACTGGGTATGATGCTATCAAGACAGTTAATGTAGTTATACTGAGTGGTATTTTAATGTGCTATGCTTTTTTGATAATCCTGTCATAATGAGGGTATCAAGTGAGAAGGTAATAGGCGCAGTGTGAATTTTCTGGGTTATAGTAATAGCAGAAAGTTAGAAATCACTGGAATGGGATAGCAGAGGGCAGGAGGGGAGGTGGGGGAGTCTGGAGGGTGTCTCCCTGGAGTGGCGGACAAGAGCAACTGCTCTCTAGTTTGGATTCTGCCACTAGGTAACGGGGAGGTGGGGGTGTTAGGCAAGTGTTTGGGGTCTCTGCTTCAGGGTGTAAATTTCATATAGCATATAAAAAAAAAAAACCTTCTCTAGCTTCATTAAACATAGAGAAAAACTGCAGAAGGAAATGCTAATTCTCATGTAAGTTTTAGGACAAACCCCTTGTGCTTGAAATGGATGCCTTTAGGATCAGTATTATTTTGCTATAGTCTTCCAGAAACGTTTTGATGGGATTCAAATATACTTAATTTAGAATTTGCATCCGCATTTCCACATATTTATATCCCTGTATTGTATACTTTATTGCATAAATGATACCACTCTATCACCTAGTTCTTTCTCTATGTCCACCAAGTCTTTTCAAATGGCTGCAGAATGTACACATGATAACCATAAGCCCAATAAACATTTAGAGTGCTTCTTGATTCAGAATATTATATAGGCTGCTACAGTAAAAATCCTTTTGTGTATATGTTAGTGTCCACTTAAGCAGTTAGCTCCTTTGGAGAGATTTCTGACAGTGGGGTTGGTGGCCAGAGGCTAAGAACATGAAACAGTTTGATGCATTTGCTACATTCTTGGAATGTGTGCTGGTTTAGCAACCCTAGAGAGCCCTTTCCCTCCCAGTGTTACAATGGATTTTATTGACCTTATAAATATTTGCCAAACTGCCTGACAAAAAAGAAATTCCAATTTTTATTTCTCTGAAATAAAAATGTGAGTTTTAAGAGCCCTTTATATAAAATTTATTTTATATAAAATTTATAAAATATATAAATTAAAATTTATAAATATATAAATTATATATATTATATATAAAATATATTTTATATATATAAATATATAAAATGTATTTTATATATTTATATATAAATTTTAATAAAATTTATAAAATATATAAATTAAAATTTATAAAATATATAAATTAAAAATATAAAAAATTTATATAAAATTGCGAGTGAGTTTTAAGAGCCCTTTATATAAAATGGATATTATAGGTGATTGCAGATTCTTTTTATTAATCATGTTTTAATTTTTATCAAAGTAGTTTTTAATTCTTTTTCTCTTTTCTTTTTTTTAAGTAGGCTCCATGCCCAGCATGGATATCCACAACTCTGAAATCAAGACCTGAGCTGAGATGGAGAGTTTAAACAGATGCTTAACTGATTGAGCCACCCAGGCACCCCAAAGTTGTTTTTATTTCCATAGAGATCTTTTGAATCATCAAATTTTCTCTTTTGTTTTGAAATTTCAGTCAGGCTTAACCATTCTGAGTCTGATGATTATAACTAGAAGCATACTCTATTAGTAGTAAAAACTAATGCATTGAAAGTGTGGGTTTTAGATACAGCCTAAAGTCATTTTAATGTGGACAATCTAGCTAGATAACATTTTAGCTCCTGTGCAGAAGTGTGACTGTAAAATCATGAGGCTAATTTTCTTATTTCTGAATGAAGTTCTAAAAATGAAGTCCCAAAAATGAAATGTATGAAGCAGGGAAGGTATGTAGACTAAAGGATGACAGAATTATAGATTGATAATATCTGATGTGTTTGCTTTAAAATTTTAAGCTAATTATAGACTACTTTTATAGGCTATGTTTGAGAACCCAAAATGTTTTCATCAGGCTCTGTGGAATATGAACCCTGAGACTTCTAATATTTAGTTGTCAGACTCTTTAGTTCTGTACCATTTAAGGCTTCTGAATTATTTTTTTGTTGTTGCTAAGAGATTAATTATACTAAAATGAAAATAGGGACACTGGGATGACTCAGTTGGTCAAGCATCTGACATTTGGTTCCCGCTTAGGTCATGATCTCAAAGTCGTGGGATCAGGCTCTGAGTGGGTCTCCATGCCCAGTGGATAGTCTGCTTGAGATTCTCTTCCTCATTCTCTGTACCCTTACATGCAGTCTCTTTCTCTCTAATAAATAAATTAAAAAGAAAGTATGAAAGAATTGTTGAGGTACATTCATATAGAGAAATTTATAAATCATAAAACCTAGTAGATGTATTTGGGACATGACTTGGCAATTATGCATGGTGAATCATGTTAAAATAGAACTTTAACATTTGTATTTTATTTAGATTAACTTGGGCAGGCCTACTGCAACATTCATTTTGGAAGAGTGCTTTCACTAGGAAAGATCGGGAGTCAAGCACCGAGGATTCCAATGTCAGGTAGTATATAAGCTTATCTTTGTGTGGGGGCATGGTTATTAAATGATTGCACTGACTACTGTTCTGTCAATGCAGCATCAATGATATGACTTTCTCTGCTTACTAGGAGAAAATCAAACATTTGATTAAGCATTGCTTAAAGAGTTTATCCATGAATTTGGTGTTCTCAATTTTGTTCATTTTCTGATCAGTTGTTTATTATCCAGTCAGTGATTTTAGTATGGTGGTCATTAGCTCTAAAAATGTAACACTTTCCACCTTGCCAAGCACACGGTAGGATCTCATTTACTCCTTTTGAGTTAGGTGTGGTTACATGATTTGCTTTAGCTAATGAAATGTGAACAGAAGTGATGTTCATTCTGTATAAAAAATTTATGAGCCCCTGAGATTTGACACATTTCTTCCTCCTGATGAGGCACCTGCGACGAAAATGTCCAAATGGGGTTGCTGTCAAGCTAGGTCTTCAGTGACTGTGATGAGCGTAGCTTCCCTGCCAAGCCTTCAATGGCTGTGTATGTGATTGCGACAAAGTTAGGAGATTCTAAGCCACTGGGATTTGTGGGTTGTATGTTACCAGAGCATACCCTAGTTCCTGTCTGATTCTGACTAATACATCTCATTTTTATTATGAAATCTTCTTAGCCCAGGACGCCTACACAAGTGATCATATTAAGAACAAGGTGAAAAGTGGTCGAATAAAGTTCTGCTAATTGACTTGGCTCCCCCTCCACTTATTTAGTGGTGAATAGTTGTCTGATTCTTGATTTTGATCTTGGCAAATTCGGTATATAGGAGAGAGAAGTCTGAATTCTATTTAAGATCTCTCCCAAACTTGGGTTTCTCTGATGCAGTGAGTTTCAACTATGTTCTCACCATTGTGTTAGGCTCTGTGGGGACTACAGAAAGCAGGGCTCTGGTCTCACTCCTCCAGCATCAGCAAGTCATAGAACACCTCTGACCTTAGTTTGTCATCTTCCTTTTTAAAATCTATGTGCCTTTGATTTCTTTTCTTGCCTTATTGCCCTTGCTAAGACTTTTTCAGTAAGATGTTGAATGAGGAGTGATGCAAGTGAACATCTTGCCCTGGTTTCTGTGTCTAGGATGAAAGCATTCAGCCTTTTACCATTAACTATAATGCGCTGAAGATTTGTGTAGCTGTTTTTCACTTTGAATGAACATTCAATTTTGTCAAATGCCTTTTTGTATCAGTTGATAAGATCATATTGGTTTTCTTTAGCCTGATTATGGACTCCTACATAAATTGGTGGTGTTCAAATATTGAACCAGCCCTGCAGTCCTGCAATAAACCCCACCTAGTCATGCTGTGTTACAATTTTTATGTCTTGCTGCAAGTGTTTGGGGCCAAGTGGCAGGAGGACAGCGAGATAGGAGAAAAAAGAACAACGGGGATTTGCCTCCTGTTCTTGAGATCATAGCTGTTTGATTTTTTTTTTTAAGATTTTATTTTTTATTTATTCATAGAGAGAGGCAGAGTCACAAGCAGAGGAGAAGCAGGCTCCATGCAGGGAGCCTGACATGGGACTTGATCCTGGGTCTTCAGGATCACACCCCCGGCTGCAGGCGGCGCTAAACCACTGCGCCACCATGGCTGCCCTCATGGCTGTCTGATTAGAGAAGATACTCCTCCCGCAGTTTTAGGCACTGGCTAGAAGCTGCTGCTCTCCTAGCTAGCTGCTGCAGGATTACCTGGAGGCTGGGACAGAGTAAAATGGAAAAAAGAAACAAAAACAAAAACCCCACCCAAACCAGGAGATTTCCCCTGCTTTGACCCTTAGAGATCCCCTTTCCTATTTATTAGAACAGAAGTAAGTAGGAAGCTTCTCTTGGTGGCTCCTTTGGTCTGTACTCATTGCTTTTGAACCCAGGCCAGGCAATACTCGAAGAGGGGGAGAAAAGGGAGACTCATTGTTGGTTTATTGGTACTTTGAATTCTGGTTTCCTTCTCCAACCTAAGTGCTGCTGTTTATTTTTCAGGGATAAGGTCTATAAATTCAGTAGAATGCCTTAGATATAGTAAGTGCTCATTTTAGCTGCCTAATGACAATACTTTCCAACTCCATGGCTTTGCAAAATGTTATGTGTAATTTAATGATCTTTTCCCACCTCTTGGTCTGCATAGAAAATTATAGAAAACTCAAAATAAATTTGACTGTGTTGGTTTTCTCTGGTTGAACAGCAAAAAAGTGATGGAGCATTCTGGGACGCGAGATTCCAAGGAGTTTTTGAAGCCTCCGAGTGCACAAGCCAAGGGGGAGAAGGGTGGTCAGCGACTAAGTCACTCTTTTAGACTAGGTGAGCTCTTGCTGGAGCATGTTTGTGCCCTTTAGGGTGCTGTTTCTGAGTGCTTCTAGTTTTTGTTACCATTCTCTTGAAATTCTGTCTGCATCCTCCTCTGCTCATGATATTTTTGATCCTTTATGGATAATATTTTTCTTTCTTGCCACAGAAAATCCATCTGAATTGCGGCCCAAAAGTACTGTTGGGGGTCAACTGAATGAATCCATGTTTCTACTCAGGTAGGTAAGATGACAGAGCCTAAGGAATCCATGGGACATGACAGCGAGGTCATCCCAAAGCATCTGTTATCCAGGTGCCAAACTATGTTAGAGATGAAGGATAGAGATGTGAATGTCAAATTTCGGGTTCAATCTCTGCTTTCAAAGTTACTGTTAAGTGCTGGCCAATGGAATGTTGATTTGGCTGTGCATTTTTTAAAAGTTTTTTTAAAATTTTTATTTATTTATGATAGTCATACAGAGAGAGAGAGAGAGAGAGGCAGAGACACAGGCAGAGGGAGAAGCAGGCTCCATGCACCAGGAGCCCGACATGGGATTTGATCCCGGGTCTCTAGGATTGCGCCCTGGGCCAAAGGCAGGCGCCAAACCACTGCACCACCCAGGGATCCCTTTTTAAAAGTTTTTAGCCAAACCACAATCTTTCCTATTCACAAGGTTTAAAACCTTTTCATTTTATACTTTCCCTTCAAGTAGAATTGAATTTGAAATTTTAGCAGTTCATTTCTTTTTTGGATAAAGACTTACAGGAAAGAGCAGATTGTTTTTTTTTTAAATGTTTTATGTGTAGGCTTAAGTAATATTTGTTTAATGTAGTCATTGAAATAATTTTAAAAAGATCAGAATGGTATTTTAATATGATTAAGGCCAACATGTTTTAGTAATGTGTGTTGTGGTTATAGTTTTAGTCTTATACACAAATAGTTTTAATGACATAGGGGTTATAACAGGGAACTATAATTTCTTGACTTGTTTTACCCTATTTAAAGTATGTTAAATTTATCTACATAGATTCTAGATGTTTTAAGTTCAGTTTAAAAAAAAACTTTTTATAATCTTTGGCATGTTAAATAAGTACTTGTTCAATGAATGAATAAACAGATAAATGAGAGAGAGGGAAGAATCTTGATATTTAGGAATTTGAAGGAATTCATTGAAAAAGACCCTAATGATCTGAGTCGAAGATTTCTTTTTTTTTAAATGTAAAAAAACTCAATCAGAGATGCAAGAGTAATGGATTGACCCACAGAGTATGAGACCATTTTAAAGGGTAGGAGAAATAATTAAAAATAGGTGCAGATTATTACTTGTTTCTTAAATAGGTACCAAGATAATATTCCATTTAAAACGTTTTCTGGGGACACCTGGGTGGCTGAGTGGTTGAGCATCTGCCTTCGGCTCAGGTCATGATCCTGGGGTCCTGGGATAGAGTCCCACATCGGGCTCCCTTTGAGGAGCTTCTCCCTCTGTGTATTTCTCTGCCTCTCTGATTCTCATGATTAAATAAATAAAATCTTAAAAAAATTTTTCTAAAATAAAATTGTAAATATTTTCCATCCTTTGTAGAATGTCCAATCTATTTTATTATGTCAATCCTGATACCAGCAGACGTTTAAAAAATAATAAAATCAATGTTTTAAGGTTTCTAGTTAAAATAGAAGGTACTGTATATAACATAGGTTCTATAAAGAAAAGAAATAATAAATTAGCCAGGAAATTGCTTTCAAGACATTTACCGAAAGTGTTGGATAAACACAAATTTAGAGTTTAAATATATGAGATCATGTAGAATCTTTATATTCGACCAGTTTTTCTGTGAGATAGATGTCCGTCCCCCCCGCCCCCCATAATAGTAAACAGTTTGTTTCTAAAATCTGAGTAGTATTGATTGGTCTGTATTTTCCAGTTCTCGTCCAACTCCAAGAACGAGCACTGCAGTGGGATTAAGTCCTGGTGAGGATATGATTCAACATTCACCACAGAAAACTTCTCCTTCAACCAAGGTGAGCAGAGAGGGGATTTTCCTTTTTTTTTTTTTTTTTTTCCACATAAGATATAGAGAGGCAGAAGAATAATTGCCACGTTGATCTCCAAACTATGATTGAAACAACAAATTTTACAATTAAGTCCTCTTTGATCACTGGTTTCTCTGGTAAGTACTCTTGAGAGAGAATTGTTTCATAATTATTTCTTTGATAACAGCTTTCCTGAGATATGATTGACAGCCCATGTAATTCACCCATTTGAAGTGTACAATTCAGGGCCTTTGAGCATATTCTGAGTCCTGCAGCCATCACCATGGTCAGTTTGAGAACACTCATCATCCCACAAAGAAACGCCACACCTATGAACAGTCACTCCTGTTTTCCCTCAATTAATTTCTCTTGCCTCTCACCTGAGAACCACTAATCTCTCTGTCTTTATAAATTTGTCTATTCTGGATATTGCATATAAATGAAATAACACAGTATGTGTACTTTTGTGACAGGCTTTTTTCACCTAACATAATGTTCTCAAGATTCATCGAAATCATAGCATATATCAATCCATGTTCTTTTTTATTGCCAAAAGATAATCTGTTGTATATACCACATTTTATGTTTCCATTCACTGGTTGGTGGACATCTGGGTTGTTTCCACCTTGCGGCTATCGTGAATGGTGCTGCTGGGAATGTTGGTGTACATTATTTTGAGTGGATGTGTGTTTAATTTCTCTTTAACCCTGCAGGAGTGTAATTGGGACATCCTGTGGTAACTCTGTTTAATCTTTGAAGAACTGCCAAAGTGTGTTCCAACATGGCTGGGCCATTTTATATTGTCCAGCAGTGTGTGAAGACTCTAGTTTTTATTCATCCCTAACAAGACTTGTTATTGTCTTTTTTCTAATTGTGATAAAATCTAATTTAGGTAAAATTTATCATTTAACTATTTTTAAGTGTACAGTTCTGTGGCATTAAGTGTATTCCCATTTTTGTGCAGCTGTTACCACCATCCAGAACATTTTTATCATCCCAAACAGACTGTGTTTAGTGTACCCACTAAACAATCATTCCCCATATCCCTTTCCTCCCAGCCCCGGTAGCCATGATTCTACTTTCTGTCTCTGTGAATTTGCCTAGTAATCTCATAAAAGTGGAACCGTAAAATATTTGCTTTTTTGTGTCTGGCTTATTATACTCAGCATATCTTCAAGGTCTATCCATGTTGTAGCATGTGTCAGAATTTCATTCCTTTTTAAGGCTGAATAATATTCCATTGTGTGTATAATACCACATTTTGTTTATCCATTCATCCGTCTTTGGACATTCTGTTCGCTTTAATGTTTGGGCTGTTGTGAGTAATGCTGCATTATAGCCATACTGGGGTGTGTGAGAATATATCTAGTTTTGATTTGTATTTCTGATTGTTAATTATGTTGATCATCTTTACATATGCTTTCGTACCATTTGTATATTTCCTTTGAAAGAATTCAAATCTTTACCTGGTTATTGAGTTGTAGGAATTCTTTATGTATTCTGGGTATGTGACTTGGTGGTGGTGTCCTTTGAAGTACAATTTTAATTGTGACGTAGTTCATATTTGTGTGTGCGTGTTTGTTGTTGCATTGTAGTTGTCTTGGCATTCTTGTTGACTAGCAATTTAAAGGTGAGGTTTATTTCTGGATTCTCTAGTCTGTTGATCTATGCATCTTTTCTCATGGTGGTAGTATAGTAACTGGTTAGTTGTGTGTGTGTGTGTGTGTGTGTGTGTGTGTGTGTGTGTGTGTTTAAAGAGAGGTCAAGAGGAGAGGGGGGAGGTGGAAGGGAGAGAGAGAATCCCAAGCAGGCTTCATGCCCAGCACAGAGTTCAGCATAGGGCTTGATTTTATGACTCTGAGATCATGACATGAGCTGAAATCAAGAGTTGGACACTTAACCAACTGAGCCACACAGATGCCCTGATAATTTTTTTTTTAAAGTAGATTCCACACCCAACATGGAGCCCAATGTGGGGCTTGAACTCATGACCCTGAGATCAAGACCTGAGCTGAGATCAGGAGTCAGGTGCTTAACCAACTGTGCCACTCAGGCACCCCTAGCTAGCCATTCTTGATCCTTGCAGTTTTAAGTAAGTTTTGAAGTTAGGAGGTATGATTCTTCCAACTTTGTTCTTTTTAAAGATGGTTTTGGCTATCCTGGGTCCCTTGCATTTCCATGTGAATTTTAGGATCAGTTTGCATGCTTCTGTAAAGAAGCCAGTTGGATTGTGATAGCAATGATGTTGAATCTATGGGTCAATTTGAGAGGAGTATTGCTATTTTAACAATTGAAAGTTTTCCTCCATGAATGTGGAATGTCTTTCTATTTGTTTAGGTCTTTAATTTTTTTTCAGTCATTTTTGAATGCGGGGATATTTTGAATTAAAGTTTTTCCAAGTTACTGTATTTAGTCTTGAGAGAGAGAATTGCTTTCATTTGTTTCTGTAACTTTAATGTAATGTGAAATGCATTTAGGTTGCATGAAACTTATTTCTGCATTGAAATATAAATGTGTTATAATAAAATCTCATTCTAATTCTATGTGAGATAGAAAATCAATATAAAAGTAAAAAATGCATTTTGAAATGTTAGAGATGTCAAATCTCTTCTGGCATGTGGTTATTGTAGATGAGTGCACTTAATCGTTTTATTGAGAATATTCAAGCAGTAATGATAGAAGTACTATATAAGAGTTTATCTTTTATAATTTAAGTGATACCTTTTAATTCAATTACAATTTTTTTTTAAGATTTGACAGCAGAAGCAGGGGGTGGGTGGCAGGCAGGAGGAGAGGGAAAGGAAGAAGCACGCTCTCCAGTGAGCAAGGAACCCGAGGTGGGGCTCAATCTCAGGATTATGACCTGGGATCATGACCTGAGCTGAAGGCAGATGCTTAACTGACTGAACCACACAGGTGCCCTACAAAACTTTTATTTTAATTGTAGGAAACTTGGAAACTGTACAAAAGAACAACAACAAAAAAACTACTTCTAATTTAATTACCCAAAGGAACCACTGGTTACATTTTTTTTTTTTTTAAGATTTTATTTATTTATTTATGAGAGTCAGAGAGAGAGGCAGCAACCCAGGCAGAGGGAGAAGCAGGCTCCATGCAGGGAACCTGATGCGGGACTCGATCCCAGGACTTCTGGATCGCGCCCTGCGCCAAAGGCAGGCGCTGAACTGCTGAGCCACCCAGGAATCCCCGTATTTCATTTTTATAATCTGTTATCTATGCATGCATTTTGTTTATATATAGGAAATTAATTTTCACCTATAAATTTCTGATTGGTCTACTTGATTCTTTTTTTGTGTGTATTTTTTTAATTGGGGTCTACTTGATTCTTATACTAGTTTAATGTAAGAATATAATTTAAGTCATTCATGTTGGCCTTTCTTTGAAGTTTTTCTTTTTTTTTTTTTTAATTTTTTTTTTAAATTTTTTATTTATTTATGATAGTCACAGAGAGAGAGAGAGAGAGAGAGGCAGAGACATAGGCAGAGGGAGAAGCAGGCTCCATGCACCGGGAGCCTGATGTGGGATTCGATCCCGGGTCTCCAGGATTGCACCCTGGGCCAAAGGCAAGCGCCAAACCACTGCGCCACCCAGGGATCCCTCTTTGAAGTTTTTCTATCTTGAAAATCTATGCCTTTAAGCATTAAATTTTTTCTTTTACAATGTTGCCCTGTACTTTTTTTTTTTTTTAATTTTTATTTATTTATGATAGTCAAAGAGAGAGAGAGAGAGAGAGGCAGAGACACAGGCAGAGGGAGAAGCAGGCTCCATGCACCGGGAGCCCGATGTGGGACTCGATCCCGGGTCTCCAGGATCGCGCCCTGGGCCAAAGGCAGGCGCCAAACCGCTGCGCCACCCAGGGATCCCAGCCCTGTACTTTTAATGTATTTTTTCCTATGTCCGTTTTCTAAGTTGTGAAGGGGGTGGTCTTGGTTTCCAGGAACTTTATTAGCTAATTATTTTAATCCTTTATTCATGCTTCTGCCTCAGTTTTGGATAATTTCCTCATTTTTCATTTCACTGATTTGTTTTTTTGTTTTGTTCAGTTTGCTGGTCAATGTTTCAGTGGAAATTCCTAATGCATAAATCCGTTTTTTTTTTTTTTTTTTTTTTGTCTAATGTGAAATCCTGAGGCATACTACTAGAAATGAGAGTTCTGTTTGCTGTTCAAGTAGAGCACAAAGAAACATCTCAAAGGAGTAACTGATGGCAAATATCTGGCTACTCATTTTCATTATGTGTTAACTCTAGCTTTATAAAGATGGAAGTGTGGAACACTTAGGTAACAGGTTAGTACTTAACCCTGAAATTCTTCTATGGTGTAATTTTAAGTTTGTATTGAATATTCTATAAAGCAGAATAAAGGAATGACCAAAACCATGCTGGTAATTGAAAAACAAGTTTGCCTCATCATAGCTTAGAACTCAGACTATAGAAGACCTGTTTTCTGGTTCTACCCGCCCTCTGTGGTAAACATGAATAGATCAGTTACTTGAGCTTTGTGTTCTCCTTCTGTAAAAACAGGAATGATGATACATATGACTGAGGATTTTTGTGAAGATCAAAGAAGACTGTGAAAGTGTATCAAATAGCAAAATGAGGTGCACTGATCTAGGTGACCCTTCCAGTACTGTTCTACTCAACATCTTATTATCTCAATTTAATTTAAAAGCTCTTCACTAGTCATAGAAACAAAGCCTCATTTTTGTTCTTGTTTCAGATTACAAGTGAACACCTGAGTCAGCAGGACCTGGAATCCCAGATGAGAAAGCTTATCTACATGGACTCTGATCTTGTTGTCACCCCAATTATCGATAACCCAAAGGTGTGGAAAGATGCTCTGACAGATGAGGGCTGAGCTTTAGACTTTGCTGAGAGCCGAAATCCTGGTGGTTTTTTTCATTCCAAATCTTCTTTGCTCTTCCTCATGTCTACTTTTATGTCATTTGTGCCACAGTGTCTACATTTCTCATGCCCATCCTGTCTGCACCCTTCTCCTCTTCCTGCATTGTTTTCTGCTTCACTGAGTGGTGCATCAGCTCTGCCTCCTCTCCATGCATGGGCTTCTAGACCTCAGACCTTAGTCCTTAGTCCCTTCGTTTCTTCATACATTCTTGAGTGAATTTCTCCAAACACTCTTGTTGTGGATGTGTTATGAAAGCACATGTGAGTGAGGACTGCTCCCCTGGCTGGGGTGGGTAGGCAGGCACGCAGAGACCATACCCTCTTACAGTGCTTGCACCACAGGCCAGATGGTGGAGAGACACTGGGAGGTTGGGGAGTCATTATTCACAGGTGCATTTCATATCCAGGGAGATTTTTGTGGCTTCATGTCATTTGGAATATACTACTGTATTACTAGGGGATGATGAGTAGTCTCTTTAAGAAGAAGTAATTTCTCAGTCCCTCTGTACTACCTATTCTGTATTTTAATTTTCTTCTTTTTTTAAATGTCTTTTTCTGTTTTAAATTATGCCCATTTTTACTCATCTCATTGGGGAACATTACTATAATTTAGAACAAATGGGTTTTTGGATGCATATTTACTAGATAGACAAAATTTTACAATACATTACCCAGCTATTTTTTATAATGGAGCTAATTCTTTTTATGAGTTCAGATATCTGGCAGAGTAATTGTATATCATGCCAACTTAATGTGTAAACTGTCATTTACCCAGTAGATCTTCTAAGAACAGTTGGTGAGATCTTTTGACCATATTCTTTTCTGTTTCTTTTATGACCACACTTAATTGTTTTAAGGAAGCCTTATTAGAAATTTTTTTTTAACTTCTAATTTTAGACCTACAGAGAAGGTTCAAAAATAGTAGAGTTCTGTATGGTTTTTACCCAGCTTCTCTTAATGTTAGCATCTTATAGGACCGTAGAATGGTTAGCAAAGCCAGGACATTAACACTGGTACAGTGCAATTAACTATATTACCAAATTTATTGGAATTTTACCAGTTGTACCACTGATGTCCTTTATCTGTTCTAGGGTTTCTTGTTACAGTTTACTAGTAGGCCTCCTTTTTCTCCTACCAGCTATCCTTTTCTTTCATGGCCTTGTAATTTTTCAGTCTTTTCTTGGCTTTCATGACCTTGACATTTTGAAGAGTACTGGTCAGGTGTTCTGGGGAATGTCACTCAAGCTGGGTTTGCTAAGTGTTTCTTATGATTAGTATGTATGAGGTTATGCATTTTTGGCAAGAATACTATTAAGCTTTTTAAAAATGGCTCTGTAGAGAGGTTTTGGAGAATTTAGATATAGATATCATAGTTGATCTTTTAAACTAAAAGTCTCAAGATGAAGGTACCCTGGCTGTTCCAAACTTAGGGATCCAACTACCTGTTTTTCCCCCCACTTTCTTAAAAAAAACAACAAAACAATTGTGTGCTTTCCTGTTCATGCCTTTTACGGCTTCCTGAAGTGGTGTGTTTTCTAATTCAACTTGAGTGAAGTTCTTACCATTCTTTAAAACTTCAATCTCCTTCTAGCTCTTCTGTAAACCATGTTAGCCTCAAGTGCTTGCCACATTCAAATTTTTTAGAAAAATTTCTCTTTGTAAAATGTTCCATCTATAATTATATCCTGCCCATTTTGTATTGCTCAATATTGGTGTTTTTGTTTTGCTGTTTAACACCTTTTGTTTTATCTTTCCAACCAGAGTATCAGCTCTCTGACCATTGGATTGTGTCTTATATCTTAGTTTGTGTCTTATCTTCCCCCTTAGCACTTAGCATACTGCCTCACCCTCTCAGGTATCCAATAAGTATTTGGTAAATGACTAAATTTCTAACCTAGAGATTGGTTAAGGTTAAGAGTAAACCAAGGTAAAGTGCTGCTGCTGCTTTTTTTTTTTTTTTTTAAAGATTTTTATTTATTTGACAGAGAGTGAGAGCACAAGCAGGAGGAGCAGCAGGGAGAGGGAGAAGTAGGCTCCCTGCTGAGAAGACAGCCCATGGGGGGTGGGGGGGGCTTGATCCCAGGACTCTGGGATCATGGCCTGAGCTGAAGGCAGATGCTTAACCAACTAAACCACCCAGGTGCCCCTTTTTCAGGGGTGAAAAAGTGCTTCTTTTTCAATGACACTTTATTTTATTGCAGATATCACTTGAAATGATTTTTTAAAAATTTATTTATTTAAAGTAAACTCTACCCCCAGTGTGGGGTTTGAACTCATGACCCAGAGATCAAGAGTCTGCTCTACTGCCTGAGCCAGCCAGGTGCCCTGAAATGATTTTATTTTTATAAATTATTTTCTGTGTTCGTGTATTTTATTTATTTATTTATTTTGAAAAAAAGATTTTATTTATTTGAGAGAGTGACAGAGCAAGCATGAACAAGGTGGTGGGGAGATGGGCAGAGGAAGAGGGAGAAGCAGACTCCCCTCTGAGCAGGAAGCTGATGCGGGGTTTGATCCCAGGACCCTGGGATCATGACCTGAGCTGAAGGCAGATGCTCAACCACCTGAGCCACCCAGGCGCCCCTAGTGTTTGTGTATTTTATTTTACTTTATTTTTTTATTTTTATTTTTAATTTTTTTAAAAAAATTTATTTATGATAGTCACAGAGAGAGAGAGAGAGAGAGAGGCAGAGACATAAGCAGAGGGAGAAGGAGGCTCCATGCACCGGGAGCCTGATGTGGGATTTGATCCTGGGTCTCCAGGATCGCGCCCTGGGCCAAAGGCGCTAAACCGCTGCGCCACCCAGGGATCCCTGTTTGTGTATTTTAATCTGAAGGACCGTGTTTAATTCTTTTTAGTGACAAATTTTCAGTGATTTTTTTTTTTCTGTCCCAATGGATTTATAATCTGGAAATAGGAAATTTTATCAGGAGATCGGTATCTGTCTCAAAAGGTGTCTTAAAAGATTTTGTTGTTTTTTTCAACCACAGATAATGAAACAACCACCAATTAAATTTGATCCAAAGATACTGCATCTACCGGCACATTCAGGTAGGATTCTAGAGGCCTTGTCAAACACATAGACTCTTGGAAGATACATACAAATAAGAAATTTAATAGCAAATGGAATATCTCACTTATTGAATAGCTGAGGTCCTGTTTTCTTGCAAATTGGCTATATCCTTGGGGAGGTGCTGTGCACAATATAAATGACCGGTAATCCATTTATGCCAGCCTTTCACCTTAGCTGAGCCTGGGCTGCCCTGTACTCTTAGGGGAGTAAAAGTTCCTGTAAAGTTGGATGGGCTCTTCTCTTGCCCTTCCCCCTTGTAGAGTCCATTGAATTTCCAACATTTATGGTGCTCCTATAGGTAAAGAGGGCTGGATTCCATAATGAAGAAATGAGATTCTACTCCAGGAGTGGGGCAGTTGACATTGGGGGTCAGATGGTTCTTTTGTGGGGATGGTGTGGGAATGGAGACACTTCAAGGATAATTGTTACGTTTCCTTTCGCCTAATGGGAAATCGTATTTGGGACAAACAGAAATTGTCTTATGCCCTAAATTTTGATGTATTTTCTTTGATAAAATCTATTTTGTGCTGTTAAGCTAGATCCAGGAAAACTTTGTCATCGTAGCTAGACTATAATCTAGGATTTAAAATCAAATCAAAGTAAATTCAAAATAAAATATACTCAAATTTAAATAAACTGTGCCAAGTAGAACCACTATTCATGAAAACCTTAGAGGATTATTATCTCAAAATAATCTTTCCCGTTTTCCCTTTACTTTGAGTTATTTTAGGAAATTATTATTATAGCTTATTTTGTTTAAAGATAGAAATTAGCTGAAGCTCTTAATTTTGGATGGCATCTCATTGCCCAGTTTTTGTTTTCTGTTTGTAGAGGGTTGAACTTGGATCGCCCACATGACTTCAGCTGCCACATTAACCTGTTACACTTAACAATAATTTCGTTGGAACCTTTGAACAACTGCATGATTCTTGGCTTTTACAATATCCTAAGGCTAGATAGCTTTATATAGTGGCTCTCTTGCTTTTTTGTAATATGATTTTATTTAGCTTGATATTTTGTTAGATTCTAGGTTGTAGGCTGATTCTCCTGTAGGTGTCTTTTTTGTGTATAGTATTCCATCACATAGAGAAAAAGTCTCCATGAATAGCAAAAGAGGAATCCAGAAGAGTAAATAAAAGTAGTGTCATCTTTGGAGGACTTTTTGGTTTTGATGTTGTAAAGTTAGGATTTTCTTTGTCCTCCTCTCAGCTATTGAAATTCTCTGTTCTGTTTTATTTCTTTTGTAATGTTTTTGGCTTTTTTTTTTTTAACATGATACCCACTTTTAATATTTTCTTTCCTCTCCAGTAGATAAATTAGTATTTCTGAAAGACCAAGATTGGAATGAATTTTTGCAGCAGGTGTGCTCACAGATTGATTCCACTGAGAAGAGCACAGGGGCCTCTCGAGCCAAGCTGAATCTCCTTTGCTATCTGTGTGTTTTGGCTGGACATCGGGAGGTGGCCACCCGGCTCCTTCATTCCCCACTGGTAGGAAGTTCAGTTGTAAAGTCTCATTTCGTGGTCCTTGCAGCATGCCTTTTGCATGTGACTCTTGTACTTCTGCTGAGGTTAGAACATTAGTGCAAAAATACTAATTTGATGTAATTACCGTGGGAAAAAAATGTATCAAGATAATAGGTTTGCCAAAATTATTCTGTTTAATCCTTGTGTCCAAAAGCAGTTGAGTACACAGTGATTTTTGAATTTATTTTGTTGTTTCCTCATAAAGGAGTCACATTTCAGTTGTAGACAGGTCAGATGTGTTAATCACTTTCTATGTCATTTCATGAATGAAATGTACATCTTATTGTTTTATTTTAGTTCCAATTGCTAATCCAGCACTTGCGAATAGCTCCAAACTGGGATATGTAAGTAACATTTATATTTTAATAAATTATTATTTGTTGAATAATTACAGCATACATATTTATAAAACACATTATTCTGAATACTTCTATACTTAAATAATAATTACTCTGAATCTGAGGCAATCAGGCAAGTCATAGGCATCCCAACTGTAAATTTAAAAAGATTTCAAAATAGGCCTTATAGTATTATTATGAATATAAGTCTAGAATTATATAAACTATATCTGGAAACTTTGTTACTGTGCTTCTTTTGAGTATTCTTGACCAAACGATCCCTGTCTTTTAGTTTTTTTTTTTCCCTCCTCCATTTTCTCTTGCAATTACTTCTTTCCCTTAGGTGATACTGATGTTATTTAAAATCTAATGGGATTATGCTGTGTAAATTCCTGATGGAAGGATGTGTACTTGCTTCTTACACAGGCAGTGTACCATGGTGAAAAGCACATTAGATGAAGTGTCAATAATCTTATGATCAGATATGTGAGGGTTAATTTGGGGGCTATCTGTTCTATTCCATTAGTTTAAATATCAGTTTTGATGCCAGTACCACAATGTCTTGATTACCACAGCTTTGTAGTAGTTGAGTTTTACAATCTGAATGTCTGTGTAGGATGATAAAATTAAATGGATTTCTGATTCAGACAGATCTGCCTGCTGGGCAAATTGCCTTAAGTGCTGAGCCTCAGTTTCCTCAACTGTAAAAATGGTAATGGTGTATCTACCTCATAGATGTTTGTTAATAAAATTTGAGCAAGATAAGTGTATCAAAAACTTTGCTTGGTGCCTGATTCTCACTGGTTGGTAGTATATGTTGGGCCAGGGAGATTATAGTGGTTGTACTTGGTATTATCAAGCCTGCTTATCTTGTATTATTGTTAGAGAAGCATATGGCAACATAAAGGTGAAAGGGTTTTTGTGAAATGTGGGAATGGCAATTATTCTTCACTGGCAAATTTGGGAGACATGAGGTATTCACAAAATGCTCTTTTGAATAATTTTTGTTATATATCTCCTAAGATATATAATTTTGTTATATATCTCCTTTACTTCCCCAAGATAAAACCTGGCATTGCAAATAGGGTTTTTAAGTAATTTTTGGGCATGTAAAACTTTGAGAAGTTTTATGGTGTGCTCACTAAAAAGAAAGCAACAAAACCTAACACTTCAGCTGGAATTTATATCCTTGAATGGGGTGCCCCCTGCTGACTTGTAAAAATAGATATTTTTAGATTAAAGTTTAATTGTAAAATAGCTTGTGTTTGAGGAAAATGATAAGTAACAAGGTAGACAAATCCTCTGCTTGGAACCTTCTTTTGTTGTCTTCTCCATTCAAATACTATTTCTTCCAGTGAGGCCATCTCTGACCCAGGTCGTATCATCTTAATAGCATGTAATGGTTCTCAGTTTAGCTGGGGGATAGTCACTGTTGAAATTTTTGTTTCGGGATCCCTGGGTGGCGCAGCGGTTTGGCGCCTGCCTTTGGCCCAGGGCGTGATCCTGGAGACCCGGGATCGAATCCCACATCGGGCTCCCGGTGCATGGAGCCTGCTTCTCCCTCCGCCTGTGTCTCTGCCTCTCTCTCTCTCTCTGTGACTATCATAAATAAATAAAAAATTAAAAAAAAAAAAAATTAAAAAAAAAAAACACATTAAAAAAAAAAAAAGAAATTTTTGTTTCTTTTCCCCTTGTATGTTTATAACATGTACTTTAAATTTTTTTTTTTTTTTTTTTTTTTTTAGTGGCAGAGGGGGAGCCAGAGGGAAAGGGAGAGGGAGAATCTTAAGCAGGCACTATGTTCAGTGTTGAGCCCGTTGTGAAGCTGGATCTCAACCCTGAGCTGAAATCAAGAATTGAACACTTACCCTACAGAGCCACCCAGGTGCCTCATATGTTATGTATGTTTTAATATCATTAACTGTCCAAAATTTTTTCTAGGTATGTCTTCTGTACTATGAATGTCTGATTATTTAATTTACCCTGTTCCCTATTTTTGGATAATATTATAACATTGTAAAAATATGCTGATGAACATTTTTGCATTTAAATCTTGGTTCCTGTTTTTTTCTTTCTCTCCTTAGGGCAGATTCATAGAATTAGAATGAATAAATACAGGCAATAGATAGTTTTGAGACTTCTGTTAAATTGCTAAAACATTCTTTAGAAACATTGTATTTTAACATGCATTCTTGTTGGTGTTTATAAAAATGCCCTTTTGTTAGAACTTTAAATAGTGGATATTTATGAAATTTTGTATCTTTTGCCAATCAACTTTATTGAGACGTATAATCCACATATAATGTGTAATATTTTATTAAGAAATTGTATTAACTGTGGGCATAAATGTAATAGGAAATTGACCATTTTAGTAAGTGCACAATTCAGTGTTATCAAGTATATTCACAATGCTGTGCAACCATCACCACTCTGTTTCCAGAACTTTTTCATCATCCCAAACAGAAGCCATTACCCATTAAACTTTAGCTCCCCTCCCCCTTCCTCCCAGTCCTGGTAACCTCTATTCTACTTTTTGTTTCTATGAATTTGCCCATTCTATACCTAATATAATTGGTATCATATGATATATGTCTTTTTGCACCTGGCTTAATTCACCTACTGTCTTCAGAGTTCAGCCATGTTGTAGCATGTATGAGAATGTCATCCCTTTTTAAGATTGATTTAATATCCCATAGATGTATATGCCACATTTTATCTTTTTATCTGTTGATGGATACTTGGGTTGCTTCTAACTTTGGCTATGGCAAATAATGCTGCTGTGAACATTGGTGTACAAATATCTGTTCCAAGTCCCTTCTATCAGTTATTTTGGGTATATTCTAGGAGTGGAATTGTTGAATTGTTTAGTAATTCTACCTTTTCACTTACTGAGGAGACATCATATTGTTTTCCACAGAGGCTGGACTATTTTACATTCCCTCTAGCAGCGCACAAAGGTTCCAATGTCTCCACATCCTCTTTATCATTTTTTTAAATAGTAGCTGTTCTCATGGGTGTGAAACTGTGTATCATTGTGGATTTGATTTACTAGTCATTTCACCAATAACTAGTAATGTTGAGCATCTTTTTATGTACTTATTGGCTATTTGTTTACCTTTGGAGAAATGTCCATTCATGTCCTTTGCCTATTTTCTATTTTCTAATTGGGTTATTTTATGTTGTTGATTTGGAAAAGGTTAATATCCAGGATATATATATATATATATATATATATATATATACACACACACATACATACATACATACATACATACACACACACACACACTCTACCTTATACTATACCTTATATATATATACCATATATATATATATATATATATATAACTCTTATCAGATTATATGATTTACAAATATTTTCTCCCATTCTGTGGGTTGCCTTTTCACTCTTGATAGTATCCTTTGAAAGTCAGATTTTCCTTTTTTTTTTTTTTGTCTGTGCTTTTAATGTTCTATGCAAGAAATCATTGCCAAATTCAATATCTTAAAGCTTTTCATCTCTTCTTCTAAGAGTTTTACAGTTTTATATTTAGGCTTTTGATCCATTTTGAGTTAATTTTTGCATGTAGTGTTAGGTTAGGGTCTAACTTCATTCTTTTGCTTGTGCATATATGCAGTTTTCCTAGCACTGTTTGTTGAAAAGGCTGTTCTTTCCCCATTGAATGGTATTGGCAACTTTGTCGATAATCTTATGAGCAGATATGTGAGGGTTAATTTTGGGGCTATCTGTTCTATTCCATTAGTTTAAATATCAGTTTTGATGCCAGTACCACAATGTCTTGATTACCACAGCTTTGTAGTAGTTGAGTTTTACAATCTGTATCTGTCCTCCCTATAAAGATAATTCTGGGCATATTTATAATAAGAACATATCTCAAAAAGATTGTGATTGCCTTCATGTTGTGGATCCCATGCCTGTGCAAGGGCCTGATGTAGAAGCCTACTGTCTACGCTGTGAATGCAAATATGAGGAAGGAAGCTCTGTTACAATCAAGGTTACCATTATAATTTATCTCTCCATTTTGGGCCTTCTACTTCTGTACATGGTGTACCTTATCCTGGTTGAACCCATACTGAAGAGACGCCTGTTTGGACACTCACAATTGATACAGAGCGATGACGATGTTGGGGATCACCAGCCTTTTGCAAATGCCCATGATGTGCTGGCCCGCTCTTGCAGTTGAGCCAATGTGCTGAATAAGGTAGAGTATGCACAGCAGCGCTGGAAGCTTCAAGTTCAAGAGCAGCGAAAATCCATCTTTGACCGTCATGTTGTCCTCAGCTAACTGGAAATCAATTGAAGGTGATTAGAAAGAAAGGAGTCAGACAACTGAAAAAAATTGAGTTTTCCTGGGTTTTGTTTTAATACCCTGCTGATTTCACCAACTCTTGCTGGCAAATTCAGAATTGGGAGACAAAAATGTGCTTGGTATTTTCTTTTCTTGTTAACATATTAATACAGACATTTTTAAAAGCACACACCTCAAAATCAGCCAATTAACCTTTTTCCTATTTGTGACTTTTACTAATAAAAATAAGTCTGCCTGTAAAAAAAAAAAAACACACACACACACAGAGACACGGCTATCAGAGAACAGGTTGTGAGCGAATAAAGAGTTCACACAGCTTCCACGCGCTTTACCAGGTATCAGCTCTAGGCCACCTCCTCCTCCGCCTCCTCCTCGAACTCCCCCTCCTCCTCGGCCATGGCATCCTGGTACTGCTGGTACTCAGACACCAGGTCATTCATGTTGCTCTCAGCCTCTGTGAACTCCATCTCGTCCATGCCCTCACCCGTGTACCAGTGTAGGAAGTAGTATGAGACCTCCAACTTTTTTCTCTTCCTCAAGATTATTTTGCCTATTTGTGGTCCCTTGGGATTCATATAAATTTTAGGAGGGACTTTGCTAATTTTTGGTATAAGTTTGACACTTGAGTAAGGTAAAGTGTTCATCAATTTTTTAAATACAGTGTCTCCATTTGTAAATTCTTTATTTCACCTCTTGGTTGATTGGACTTCATTTTTTTCAGTAGTTTTCCTTTTTCTTTTCTTTTTAATTAAAGATCTCTCGGAGGCTCTGCTTCTGTAGTTGTTGCCTCCTCCAGGCTTTCTCTCAGGCTTTAGGGCTCAGGCTTAGGAGGCCGAGTGAGACCTTCTAGGGTCCTCAAGCTGGCTCACCCCGTGCCATTCTTCGGAGTTTGCATACTTCCGTCGTGTCAGTACAGCTCTGGAAGACTTGGAGCCAACTGTCTTTTTCTTCTTCATTTTAAATATTTTATTTATTTATTCATGTGACACACAGAGAGAGAGAGAGGCAGAGACACAGGCAGAGGGATAAGCAGGCTCCCTGCAGGAAGCCCGACAGGGGACTTGATCCCGGGACTCCAGGATCATGCCCTGGGCCGAAGGCAGGGGCTAAACTGCTGAGCCACCCAGGCTGCCCTTTTTTTCTTCTTTATATGTGACTGGTTTGAGTTTTGCTTTTCAGTGTCTGGATTTTTCTTTTTATCCTCAGCCTGTGAAATTTTACTGTAATGTGCCTAGGTATTTTTTTTTTTTTTTTTTTTTTTTACTAATTTGCTTTGGAAAATTAAGTCTGTGAAGTGCTACAGGCTTTCTTTAGCTTCCATATTTCCTGAGGATCTCTTTCTCAGTGTTTCATCCTTTTTCTTTTTCTGAAAGTTCTATAGAATGGGCATGGGGTTTCCTATTTCTCTCTTCTCTAAACATTTATTAGTTAGAGAGCAAGTGAGCAGTAGGGGCAGAGAGAGAGGCAGAGAGAATCTCAAGTAGACTATGTGCTGAGCATGGAGCATGACGGGGGCTCAATCTCGTGACCCTGAGATCATGACCTGAGCAGAAACCAAGAGTCAGATGCTTAACCGAATGCACCATCGAGGTGCCTTTCCTGTCTCTTGACTTCATTTTCTTTTGCTTTCTCTCTTTTATTGAGATATAACTCACCTATCATAAAATTCACCTTTTTTTTGGTTTGTATGAATAGTTATTTTTTGAAGCCGTTTTAAGTTCACAGCAAAATTCAGAGGAAGGTACAGAGATTTCTCCTCTACTTCCCGCCCCCACACAGGCTAGCCTCCCCCATTATCGCCATCCCCTGCCAGAACAGTACATTTATTACAACTGATAAACCTGCACTGGCACATTATAATCACCCAAAGTTCATAGTGCACACTACAATTCACTCCTGGTTTTATACATTCCATGGATTTAGACAAATCTATAATGACATATATCGCCTTTATGGTATCATACAGAGTATTTTCAGTCCTCTAAAGATCTGTGCTCTGTCTGGTCATCCCTCTGACAATCATTGAACTTTTTACTTTCTCCATAGTTTCACCTTTTCCAGAATGCCTTACTTGGAACCCTACAATATTGGAATCCTGTGATATGTAGCCTCCTCAGATTGGCTTCTTTTACTTAGTAATATGTGTTTAAGGTTCCTCCCTCTCTTTTCATAGCTTGACAGCTCGTTTCTTTTTAGTGCCACATATCTGATTGTCTGCACGTATCACAGTTTTCACATACTGAAGGACACCCTGGTTGCTTCCAAGTTTAACGTTTATGAATAAAACTCCTGCAAAATACCATGTGGACATATGTTTTCACCTCCTTTGGGTAAGTACCAAGGAGCGTGATTGCTGTGGAAAGAGTATGTTTAGTTTTATAAGAAACTTCCAAATTGTCTTCCAAAGTGGCTGTGCTATTTTGTATTCCCATCAATGATGAATGAGAGTTCCTGTTGCTTCATAGCCTTCCTAACATTTGGTGTTGTCAGTGTTTTGGATTTTGGCCATTCTTATTTGAGTATGGTAGTATATTGTTTTAATTTGCATTTCCCTGATGACATATGATGTGGAGTGTTTTCTTATATGTTTATCTGCCATCTGTTTATCTTTTTTTTGCTGAGGTATCTGTTAAGATCTTTGGCTCCTTTTTTCATTGGATTATTTTCTTACTGTTGAGTTTTAAGAGGTCTTTGTGCATTTTGAAAAAGTTATATCTGGTATGCCTTTTGCAAATATTTTCTTCCAGTCTGTGGCTTGTCTTCTCATTCTCTTGACATTATCTTTCACAGAATAACTTTTATTTCAAATAAAGAATAGCTTATTAATTTTTAATTTTTAATTTTTTAATTTTTATTTTTTATTTTTTTTATTATTTCTTTCATGGATGTGCCTTTGGTGGTTGTATCTAAAAAGTCAATGCCACACCCAAGGTTATGTGGGGTTTTTTTTTTTTTTTTCCTATGTTACCTTCTACCAGTTTTAAACCTTGACCTCTTACTCTTCAGTCTTTGATCTGTTTGGAATTTTTGTCAAATGAGTAAGAACTGTTTCTAGATTTTTTTTATGTGGTTGTGTATTGATGCTAGCGCCATTTGTTGAAAAGACCATCTTTGTATTGCCTTTGCTTTTTTTGTCAAAGATCCTTTGAGTATATTTATGCAAATCTGTCTCTGTTTGGTTTCATTCACCTTTCTATTATTTTGTTAATAGCACACTGTCTTGATTACTATAACTTTAGAGTGAGTCTTGAAGTCAGGTAGCATCAGTCCTCCAACTCTGTTCTTCTCCTTCAGTATTGTGTTGGCTATTTTGGATCTTTCGCCTCTCCATATAAACCTTAGAATCAGGGTGTCAATATCCATGAAATAAGTTGCTGGGATTTTTTTTTAAATTTTTATTTATTTATGATAGTCACAGAGAGAGAGAGAGGCAGAGATACAGGCGGAGGGAGAAGCAGGCTCCATGCACCGGGAGCCTGATATGGGATTCGATCCCGGGTCTCCAGGATCGCGCCCTGGGCCAAAGGCAGGCGCCAAACCGCTGCGCCACCCAGGGATCCCAGTTGCTGGGATTTTTATTTGGAATTCCATTTAATCTCAAGATCATGTTGGGAAGAACTGACATCTGGATGATATTGAGTCACCTTATCCATAAACATGTAATACCTCTCTATTTCCTTAGTTTTTTATTTCATTAATCATAGTTTTATAGTATCTCATATAGGTCCTTTACATATTTTGTTAGATATATTCCTATGTATTTCATTTTTGGGTGTTAATGTTAATAGTGTTGTATTTAAATTCCATTTGTTAATTGCTGGTATAAAGGGAAGTGGTTGACTTTTATATGTTTGTATGCTGCACCTTGCCATAATCACTGATTCCTGGAGGATTTTTTTTTTTTTGGGGGGGGGTTAGGGAGTCAATTCTTTAGGATTTTCTATAGTCATGTGCTATGTGAACAAAGACAGCTTTCTTTCTTTCTTTCTTTCTTTCTTTCTTTCTTTCTTTCTTTCTTTCTTTTCTTTCTTTCTTTCTTTCTTTTTTTTTTAAATCTACCTTTTGTTTTCTTACTGCAATAACTAGAGGTTTATTTATTTTATTTTATTTTTTTAACTAGAGGTTTAGTATGATACTGAAGAGTGGTGGTGAGAGGCAATAGCCTTGTACCTGATCTTAGTGGGAAATTGAGTTTCTCAATTAAAAAATTAAAAAAGATTTTGAGAAAGAGAGCATGGGCAGAGGGAGGGGGAGAGGGAGAGGCAGACTCCCCACTGAGCAGGAAGCCTGACATGGGCCTTAATCCCAGGACCCTGGGATCATGACCAGAGCCAAAGGAAGACACTTTTTTAAAAAAAATTTCTTTTTATTGGAGTTCAATTTGCCAACATATAGCATAACACCCAGTGCTCATCCCATCAAGTGCTCCCCTCAGTGCCCATCACCATCACCCCAACCCCCTGCCCACCTCCCTTTCTACCACCCCTTCTTCGTTTCCCAGAGTTAGGAGTCTCTCATGTTCTGTCACCCTCTCTGATATTTCCCACTCATTTTCTCTCCTTTCCCCTTTATTCCTTTTCACTATTTTTTTATATTCCCCAAATGAATGAGACCATATAATGTTTGTCCTTCTCTGATTGACTTATTTCACTGAGCATGTGAAATTTGTTCCAGGACCTCCAGGTCCCTCCACATAGAAGCAAATAAAATGGTGGGTATTTGTCGTATCTAATGGCTGAGTAACATTCCATTGTATACATATACCACATCTTCTTTATCAAAGGCAGACACTTTAATCAACTGAGCCACTCAGGTGCTCCCGAGTTTCTAATTATTAAGTAGGATGTTGGCTGTAGGTGTTTTCTAGATAGTCTTTATCAAGTTGAAGAATATTTCTGGTTTACTGAGAGTTTTTTTTTGTACATGGGTCTGAATTTTGTAAAATGCTTTTTCTTCATCTATTGATAAGATTCTGTGATTTCTTTAAGTCTGTAGATGTGATGGAAATTCTTTTGAAAAATTTAATGGTTTTAGCATATTCACAAAGTTATGTGACCATCACTACTATATAATTTCAGAACATTTTTTACCACCCAGTGAAACCTCCTATATATTGTCCCGTCACCTCTGTCTCTGCAAACCACTAATCTACTTTGTCTATAGATTTACCTATTTTGAATATCTCATATAAGTGAAATATACAAAATGTGATTTGTGTGTGTTTGGGTGTGCATGCATGTGCATCTGGTCTCTTCCACTTAGCATAATGTTTTCAGGGTTTATGTTGTAGCATGTATCAGTACTTCATTCTTTTTATGACTGGATAGTATTCCATTGTACAGATAGTACCACGTTTTGTTTATCCATTCTTGTTGAACACTTGAGTTGTTTCCAAATTTGGCTATTATGAATGATGCTGCTGTGAACATTTGTGCATAAGGTTTTATGTGAAGATATATTTTCATTTCATTTGGATATAAACCTAGTAGTGGGGATCCCTGGGTGGCGCAGTGGTTTGGTGCCAGCCTTTGGCCTAGGGCGCGATCCTGGAGACCCGGGATCGAGTCCCACATCGGGCTCCCGGTGCATGGAGCCTGCTTCTCCCTCTGCCTATGTCTCTACCTCTCTCTCTCTCTCTCTCTCTCTCTCTGTGACTATCATAAATTAAAAAAAAAATTTAAAAAAAAAACCTAGGAGTGGAATTGTTGGGTCATGTAGTAATTCTTTGTTCAGTCTTTTGAAGAGCTTCCAGACTTTCAGTGATCTCCCTTAATTTTATCTTTGAGCTTTCAAGTTTGATATTTATCCCTGCTTATTTTATTCTTGAGTATCTCTGTTTTATTTCAACAATCATATTAATCAACTTTTTATGTTCTGATTCTTTAGCTGCCTGAATTTGGTCTATAATGTACTTTTGAATTTGAGGATAAAATGTAGGATTATAAAAATCCTATTTTGGAACAGAATTTAGGGTTATAAATGTTATGACTAAGATTTAGGATTAAACATTAGGATTATAAGAGTTCTATTCTTATCTCCTTAGCCTGTGAGTCACCTCTTTTTCATCATGGTCTTGCTTTTTAGGGCTGTTGGTTCCTCAAATTCTTGGTGGTCTTAGGTACTTAATTTACATTATGAATAAATGGTTGAATTGATCAGTTGGCAGTACAGATTTCCTGCTTCTCTAAGTCTGTTTCTCCAACTTCTTTAAGGGAAAGGGCTGGCATGTGAATGGTGATGTCTGTTGGCTAGTTGACTTATATGTTGGGAGCTCAGCTGGCTAAAGAGCCGGTAGGCAGGCTGGAAGCCTACTCAAGTGTTGCCAGGATGGGTTTTTCTTTGGGATGGAGATGGGTTTCCTCCATTAACCCCCCTTTTCTACTCTAGTATCTGGTGTGGAAGACCACAGTCTCTGATCCCCACATCCACATCTGAATCCTGCCTTAGGAAAGATTGCTTACTGTAGGAATAATTTTCCATTTTTATGCTGGAGGCCAGGACTGCAGGGTTTATTTTGCATACCAGGGAGGGAGATAGGAAGGCAGCAAGACCTGGTTGGCTCACTTGTTCATTGTACAGTTCTGTAATCTGGTGGTCATCCAGTGGCTCATCCTCACCTTTTGTTTTAGTTTACTGAGTCTATGGGGCTTCCTTGGGAAAATCTGCCTTTATCTTTGGTTCTTAGGGATCTCTTCTGTTCATTTTCTGTCAATATGATTTCATCTATGCTGATCATCTGGGATTTTCTTAAACATTTTGGTCTACTTTCAGCGCTTCTTTCTGTTTCTAGTTATCATTTAATTATAAATTATGTTTTCTTTGAGCAGACTCTTAAGGGAACAGAAAGGTAGATGTCAGTGTCCAGTCTTCTCCATAAAGCAGCAGAATGCTCCTAGGTTGCAACTGGTATTATTTGTGTTGATTGCGGTTGTGACTGATGGACATTTGTATATTTCATGCATCCAATGAAAATTGAAAAAGTACTTCTGAATTTATATATGTTTGTTTTCTTCATTTTTGTTATTTCACTTTTATAATGTAACGTGTTCTTTTTAAAAATTATTTATTTATTTATTTATTTATTTATTTATTTATTTATTTATTTATTTATTTATTTATTTATTTATGATAGTCACAGAGAGAGAGAGAGAGAGAGAGAGAGAGAGAGGGGCAGAGACATAGGCAGAGGGAGAAGCAGGCTCCATGCACCGGGAGCCCGATGTGGGACTCGATCCCGGGTCTCCAGGATCGTGCCCTGGGCCAAAGCAGGCGCTAAACCGCTGCGCCACCCAGGGATCCCTAATGTAACGTGTTCTATATAATTTCTGCATTTAGGGATTCTGTGCATTTATTTTTGTGGTCCAGTATAAAATCATCTAAAAAAATGTTATTAATGTAGTAAATGATGTAATAATAGCTAACTCCTGCAACACATATTAAATGCCAGATGATATGGTAATTGCTTCACATGAATTCTCTTTTGATTCTTTGAACAACTTGTGGAGGTACATATTGTAGTCCTATTTAACAAAAAGTAACCAGGCACACAAAGTATGAGTAGCCAAGGAGCTGTCCCCCTGTCTCTCTTACGGTGGGGACAAGACTGGGCCCAGGATATTTAATTTCAGAGTAATAAATGTCGCCTCTCACTGAGTGAGTGTGGTCACTGTTCGTAGATGGTAGTAAGTTTGGTATATACATCTGTTATTTTGACCTTACTAATTTTATTTATGGGTTTCATTTTGGCCTTCTTACTGTACTTGGAAGAGAAGTAGGTTGAAGTTTCCCACTACTCTTGGTTTTACTCATAATTCTTTGTTATATGATGTATAACAATACCCTTTATTAGGTTATCCTGCTTTTAATTTACGAGGAATCTTTTTCTCATTTAGCGGTGTTAGCCTTAAATTCTTGTTTGAGGTTTATGTTGGAAAACCCTGTTCCACTTTTGTTTACCTCATGCAGTCATATGTTTATCTACTGCTATTCTACTGATCATTTAGTTATCTTTTTTTGATGTCGATGTTCTGTTCATTCAACAAACATTTATTGAGGGCCTGCTAAATGCAAGGTACTGTCTTGGTGTTTGTGTTGTTGAGCACTACCAGGTCTTATATTCATGACCTTCTGGGCCAGTTGGAGGACACAAATTATAAACAGGTAAACACATGAAGAAGGAACTACAACATTTTAGATCTACTCTCATGTGGTAGCCATTAGCTGCATGTGGTTATTAAAATTTAAATTTAGAAGTAATTCCACAAAAAAATTAGTTCTTCACTTGGACCAGCTATATTTTAAGTGCTTGATAGTCACATGTGACTGATGGATATATTCTATATAGCATGAACAATTTAGATTTGGAACATATCTGTCATTGCACAAAGGTTATTGGCCAGTGCAATTTTCTGTGCTGTCATAAATACGTGAATATGTCATACGTCAAGTACATGAATATACTTCTGAGGTACAGTATAATGGGATATTAGGGGCACCCAAAGTGGTGAAATTTAGTAATTTAGTAAGAAAACTGATAAGCCTGATTTTTGACAGCATCACATATAAGATATAGTTATATGAAGTGTTTGGTATAAACTGAGAAATGTTTTTATTACTTTAAATAGTTTATAATTTAAAACTATAAGGATGTTAAGATAGTGTGTTTTCTCTTGTTCTGAAAGGAATTGTTTCTGATGAGATTCGGGAAATATTAATGATCATGTTATAGTACATGTTTCTTTTAGTTGAGTAAATCTTGTAGGCATTATTTGTGTAGATTGAAAAAAAATAAGGTTTCTTAAGTACTTCGGGCTTGTCCTTGAGCCAAGATAAGTTAGTTTTTGCTTTGCATTCTCTAATTCATTAGTCCGTTTTTTAAACAATTTTTAATTAATTGATTTTAAATTTAATTTTTAAATTAAGTTTTAGAGGTAGTTTAGTGATTTATCAATTACATACAATACCCAGTGCTCATTATGAGTGCCCTCCTTAATGCCCATCACCCAGTTACCTCATTCCTTCTACCCCCATCAACTCTCAGTTTGTTTCCTATAGTCTCTTATGGTCTTATGGTTTGCCTCCCTCTGTTTTCCCTTCCCTTCCCCTGTGTTTATCTGTTTTCTTTCTTAAATTCCACATACGAGTGAAATCATATGGTATTTGTCTTTCTCTGATTGACTTATTTTACTTAGCATAATACCCTCTAGTTTCATGTCCTTGCAAATGGTAAGATTTTTTTTTTTTTTGGATGGCCAAGTAATGTTCCATTGTATATATATACACCACATCTTTTTTTATTCATTCCTCTTGTCAATGGACATCTGGGCTCTTTCCATAGTTTGGCTTTGTGGATATTTCTTCAATAAACATTGGGGTGCAGGTGCCCCTTTGAATCACTATGTCTGTATCCTTGGGATAAATACCTAGTAGTGCAATTGCTGGGTGGTAGGGTAGCTCTATTCTCAACTTTTTGAGGAACCTCCCTACTGTTACCAGTTTACATACCCACCAGCAGTGTAAGACGGTTCCCCTTAATCTGCATCCTTACCAACATCTGTTACTTCCTGACTTGTTAATTTTAGACATTCTGTCATTAGTCAGTTTTTGATAATAAGCATTTGTTTCATCATTGTAAAAAAAAATTAGAAGTTAATCCATCTATCCTTCAAAATTGCACACGTGTGAAAATTGAAACCTAATCAACTTGGCTGTGGTCAGAAAATGAGGTAGTGGCAGAGCAGTGACTAGATGCTTTTTCTTGTAACTTTTGATCCAATGTCCTACCAAATCTTTTTCAAATGGTTACTTTTAAAGTATAATCTTTTTAAGCCTGTCATTTCAACACACGCTGTTGGGAAAACTGGACCACTTCTTACACCATACACATAAATAACCTCAAAATGGATCAAGTGCTTAAATGTGAGACCTGAAACCATGAAAATCCTAAAAGAGAGCACAGGCAGAAATGTCTCTGACATCGGCCATAGCAACATTTTCTTTAGATAGGTGTCCTGAGGCAAAGGGAATCAAAGCCAAAAAACTTTCGAGACTACATCAAAATAAAAAGCTTCTGCACAGTGAAGGAAGCAATCAACAAAACTAAAAGATAGCCTACTGAATGGGAGAAGATATTTGCAAATGTCCTATCAATAAAAGGGTTAGTATCCAAAATATATACAGAACTTTTATATAATTCAACATCCAGAAAACAAATCCAGTTAAAAAATGGGCAGAAGACATGAACAGACATTTCTCCAAAGAAGACCTCCAGATGGCCAATGATGCTTAAAAAGATGCTTAGCGTCAATCATCATCGGGGAAATGCAAATCAGAACTACAATGAGCTATCCCCTCACACCTGTCAGAATGGCTAAAATAAAAATCACGAGAAATAACAAATATTGGTGAGGATGTGGTGGTGCACTGTTGGTAGAAATACAAACTGGTGTAGCCACTGTGGAAAACAGTGTGGAGCTTCCTCAAAAAATTAAAAATAGAGCCACCCTATGAATCAGTAATTGCACTGAGTATTTAATACAAAAAACAGTTCAGAGGGATGCATACACCTTTATGTATTTTGTAGCATTATTTACAATATCCAAACTATGGAAGCAGTCCAAGTGTTCACTGATAGATGATTGGATAAAGAAGATGTATATACAAAACAGTGGATCATTCAGCCATAAAAAAGAATGGAATCCTGCCAGTTGCAACAATTGGGATGGAGCTGGAGAGTATAATATTAAGTACAATAAGTCAGCCGGAGAAAGGCAAAAGCCATATGATTTCACTTTTATGTGGAATTTAAGAAACAAAACAAATAAGCAAAAAACCCAAAAAGGAGCAATGAAAAAAAAAAAGAGAGAGACAAACCAAGGAACAGACTCTTAAAAGAACAAACTGATGGTTACCAGAGGAAAGGTGGGTGAGAGGATGGGTGTAATAGGTGATGGGGATTAAGGAGGGCACTTGTATAAGCACTGGGTGATGTATGGAAGTGTTGAGTCAGTATATTGTACACTTGTATAACACTGTACAGTGAATAAACAGTATAATCTTTATTTAGAGACAAGATGCTAGTCATACAAATGCCTAGGACTTTAACTTGTTGAGAGACTTGAATGATTAATTCAAGAAGTGTTGAAATCCCTAAGAATTATGTCTGTATGTTAGAGTTCTGACAGCATGAACACTTCCCTGTGATACTTCTCTGATTTTTTTCCCTCCTGTGTAAATAATTGGAAAAGTAGAGGTCTCTGGCTGATGTACACACTGATTAGCTCAGAGAATATGTAAGCATCAATGAGAATACAGTTCTCAAGGGAAAAAAATACGGTTCTCATCAACTCATATATTCAAGCATTTTTTCCAATTAAATAAAATCTTAGGACCAAACTCTTGCAAACCATCTGAAAATGATATTTAATAATTTTTCAACCTTATTTTCTGTTGGATAAGGAAACAAATTCCTCACTAAAACTAGTAGTTTTTAGAACAATATTTGTAAGATCTATCATTGTAAAAATTTCTATAAAAGTAGATATGTAAATATATGTTTAACTGTTCTGATATTTTTTACCTCTTATGTATAAAATTACTGGTCTATTAATAAGTAGGACATAACTTTTAGCCAAATAGTGCTGTACTTAGAAGTAAAAGGGTTAAATACATTTTCCTTCTCCTCTTTGGTTAGGCCTTGCCAAAATTTTATTTTGCATTTAATACTAAAGCACAACTTGTTCAACCTTAGTCATTAACAGAGGGTCCTGCAGAGGGCATTGCTGTTCATGTCTCTTCGCGTATGGAAGGACCATATAGGTGGGAGAGTAAATGCTCACCCTGGCACATCTCATTTTTATCTTTTGTTAATGCTCACATTGTGTAACGTAATTAACCAGGGTTGGTTACTTGGGTCCCTAATTCTCCTCTTCAGAGCTTATTTTTCTTCATTTACAGACGGGCCAAGGTTGCTCGGGTGATTGGTTTACTGGCCTCGCATACAACTGAGCTCCAGGAAAATACACCTGTTACCGAGGTAATTCTCTTTTATTACTGAACTGTTACAAATGACAAAAAAGGTTGTTCCTGATTTTGTAATTTAGAACATGCAGCGTACATTGACTTTCACTTAAGTTTTCTTTGTGGAATTGTGGCAATTAGAAAATAACCTCAGTAGACCCTTAGGCGTAAACATAGCTGCACATTTACAACGTATTCTGTTATTAAAGGTGATATGGCAGAGTTAAAAGGCTTGTGGGCTCTGTTCAGTATTATTTCAAGAATTTTTGGGTAGGTCTTTTATTATGAGTTTTCTTGTAGTCTAGCAACATTTTATTATACCTAACTTATTTCCTAGTTGAAGCTCAGTTCATACTTCAGATTAAAATCCTTTTCACCTAGAATTTAGTGTTTTCATCCTCACCAATTGTCAGTTATTTCTGACAATGATCCCAGTATTAAATGGCCATGCATGCTTGAAAGATACTTAGAAATATCAGGCATTTTTTTTTTCAAGTACGGATACTGGGAAGCATTTCTAAGTTAATCAGTACATCTAAGTTCCATCAAGTGAATGCTATCATTGTACTGCCTTTTTGAGTGTCCTTTATTGCTTGGACTAGAGGAGTGTCAGGACTTGAAATCGGCGAAAAGAACCAAGGCTTTTAGGGGCAAGAGCAAGAACAACTGAAGGAAGGAGAAAGTGGGAAGAAGGGAGTTTTGGAGAGCCAGAACCTGTGATGTGGTATTTGGGGCTTTAAGAGGAATCATCTAGCCAAGTATTGCCCAATAGAACTTTATGTAGTGGTGGAAAATGTTCTGTAACTCTCAGTGTCTCAACCGGTTCCTGGGATGGCATCTCAGTTAGCCCTGGTCTCTCTAAGTGGACATGAAATGGACAGTTAATTTAAGGATTTCCTTTGTTTTTTAACTCTATCCCCATTTCCTACAAACTGAGATTTCTGAGCCACTACAGGAAATGTCACTAAGTTTAACCTTTTTATTGTTTTTTGGACCCAGAAGAGTGAATTGTGGCCTCTGTGACCTCTGGTGGTACCCAACTTGGCTATTGGAGATACATAGATTTTTTTTTTTTTTTAAAGACCCAGCACATAGGGCAGTGCCACTAAGCAGAGAGGCTTTAGTAGCTCAAAAGTGGGGACTTTTTCCGATGACTCAGAGCAAGGTTTTACAATACAAGAGTGGCTGTTGGAGATAGAAGAAGTTAAAATTCTAAGACCAAGTCCTGACATTCTAGAGGGCATTCCTAGATAATCAGGAGCAGTGGGCCATGAAGTGAGGCCCTGGAGGTGTAAAGCATGACTGTTGAATTAAAATGTTCAATAGGGGGGATCCCCGGGTGGCTCAGCGGTTTGGCGCCTTCCTTTGACCCAGGCGTGATCCTGGAGTCCCAGGATCGAGTCCCGCATCGGGCTCCCTGTGTGGAGCCTGCTTCTCCCTCTGCCTCTCTCTCTCTCTCTCTCTCTCTCTCTCTCTCTGTTTCTCATGAATAAATAAAATCTTAAAAAAAAAATGTTCAATAGGCACCATCATGAGTAGGGTAAATACTTTAGGAAGTTAGTGGATTTAAAGATCAGCTGGATGCTTTCTCTTAGGATTCAGAAGAAAAGGAAAGGTTAAAAATTAACTAAAAAATAAAAAAGCTTGGAAAAGAGTTCTAGAAGATCTGTTCTGCTGACCAATATGGCACGCACTAGCCCAAAATGGCTATCAAACCTTTGAAAAGCAGATAGTCTGAATTGAGATGAGCTTCAAGTAGAGACATATCAGATTTTGAAGACTCCGTATGGGGGGGGGGTGGGGAAGAGGAGGAAAGCATCTCACCTGGAAATTTTTTACAGACTACATTTGCAGATGATAATATTTTGGACATATTTGGATATTTTTATTAATTTCACTTTTTATTTTTTTCTATGTGGCTCCTGGAAAATTTTAAATTACCTTTGTGGCTTGAATTGTATTTCTGTTGGACAGCACTTATCTAAGATAAACATAATGGGATTTCAAGAAGGAGAGATCAAAGCAAACATTCATGAAAGAAATAATAGAAGAAAATTTCACCCTGAGCTAAAGAAAGACTCAATCTTTAGATGAAAGGTTTCATCAAATGTCAGGCAAGACATTGAAAAAAAATGCACATTCAGACCTATCCTGGTGAAATTTGTAATTACAAGAGAAAAAGAAAACCAAAACTCAGATTATAAACAAATTAAAGGCAAATTAGACTTGCATATGATTTATTTGTAACACTACAAACTGAAGATACAGAAAACAATAGTAATGGAACATTTAAGGGATCATGTGACCTTGAATTTCTCTGTACAGCCATCCTATTGCCTGTTTGTCAGGATAGGAAGAAGACTTGTTTGGAAATTCAGAGACTCAGTCTTAATATCAGTCTTTCTTAAAATTTCTTAGTATCAGTCTTAATTTCGCCAACTTTTTAAAAAATTTGCGCTTGAGCAAGCTACTTGAGTAGCTGCCTCTAACCAAATTTTCAGGTATCGTAAAGAAGCAAATATAAACAATGTATCCGGGGCACTGGGTGGCTCAGTTGGTTAAGCATCTGCCTTTAGCTTAGGTCATGAGCTGAGGGTCCTGGAATCAAGCTCTGTGTCAGGCTCCCTCCTCAGTGGGGAGTCTGTTTCTACGTTTCCCTCTGCCTCTGCCCCGACTACTCATGCTTGCTTTCACTCACACTATCTCTCAAATAAATAAATAAAATCTTAAAGCAAACAATGAATCCATTAGCATTTAAGTCTGAATAGTAGCTGTTAATGAAGTACAACCTGGAAAGAATGAATTCATAAAAAAGAATACATATACTATGAAAAAATTAATGGTAATATGGAAGTCAATTCTGCATTGTTTTAGAAGATCTGGTAGGGTAGGAGAGAAGGGAATAGCAAAGGAAAAGGCAAATTTGTTCTTTTACTAATTGAAGCATTTATTATCTGTTCTGGGCATGGTAGTGTGTTACATGTGGAAAGACCATTATTACTCCAGGCAAATTCTTGTTCTAGAAGAAATTCATAGATACTATTTTATTTTGTGTATTGATACTCTTTTGTTCCTTAACAAATATGTGTCAGTGGCTGTGTATATACAAGGTATTGGCTTGTACACTGGGGTACAGTGCTGAGCAGAGAGATAAAAATCCCCATTCTGATAGGGTCTATGTTCTAGTGTGAGGAGAGAGCAGATATCTAGTGTGAGGTGGCGATAGATGCAATGAAAAAGATAAAGTAGGCTAGTAGGGTTTGGGAAGGATGAGGTGGTACTATTTTAGCACTATTTTAGATGGGTTGGTCATGGAAAGCCTTGGAGAAGAACCTCTAAGCAGAAACCTGAAGGGAAGGTTCCCTCACTTGGGTGAGCAGCAGGTGCCAAGGACGGGGGATAGAAGAGTGGTTAGCATGTTTTGAGGAGCAGCATGGAGGTGATGTAGCTGGAACTAAATGAGAGAGAGACTCAAGAGGAGAATACAGGAGATGATGTTAGTGAGGTAGCCAGGGCTAGGTCATCGATGCCAAGCTTGTCATAAGCCCTAGTCAGAATTGGGACTCTATTCTGAATGAGATGGGAAGCCATTGGAGGAATTTGGTCAGAGGAGAGCCTTGATGTGGCTTATGTTTGAAGAGGATTACTGTGTTACGAGGACAGGGGCAAAGTAGAGAGACCACTTTAAGAGCCTATGGTATGTGGTAGTTCAGATGAGGGGTGATGGTGACTTGGACCAAGTTCGTAGTGGTAGAGGCAGTAAAAAATTATTTTATTCTGGATATAGGCTTTCTTTCTGGATAGATTTCAAAGTGTTGACAGATTGCCTTATTGCTGTTATATTTGAAGGCAGGCTTTAATAACCAGGTCTTGCCAATATAAATTCTAATATTCAATGTGGAACATCCTGAGGTTTCAGGGAAATGCAAATCAAAACCAAAATGAAATAGCAAAACAGTCACCAGTTTGGCAAAAATGAAGTCTCACAGTCCCAAATGTTAGTGAAAGTACTGAGCAGAAGACAGGCTTGTATGCTGCTGTTGGGAATGGACCTGGGCACAGCCACACTGGAAAACTGAGCACATCTCTACTCTGTAAGCCGGCGTCCCCTACCTTGCAACCTAGTGTACCAAGTGACATGTACAAGAATGTGTATCACCAGCATTATCTGCAACAGCCTTATATTTGAAATAACCTGTTTGTGTATCAACAGTAGAATGGATGAAGTGTGTCACAGTCACACAATGGCATACTAAATAGCATTGTGAATGATGAACCCCAGCACAGGGCAGCAAGCCTGAATGAATCACCTGATTAGAGACTGTTGTCCTAGACATCAGTAGGACATTTCCTGGGAAAGATTGATCTCTATATTCAGAAGTGTCAGGGCTGTGAAGGCTCTTGTGGGGAGGGTCAGTTCCCTCTTGATGCTGGACATGCTGAAGGAGAGGTGGATATAGGTAGAAGCCATGGAAGGTGTGGAGGTAAGAGGTGCCCTGTGTCTGAATCTGGGAAGATGGGCTGGATGCCAGGGCTGGAACTAAGAGGTTGTCTGAACCCACGTGGTGTCCTTATGTTTGGGGGCTCCGTGTGCGTGACTGCAGACAGTATATTCTGTTGTCCACTGCTGGAGAATTCCTGTGGATCTGGGCAGAAGCCCTCTGGGGACCTGTCAGTCACCCTGAGTGACATGCTTAGCTCAGCCCCTGACTCCATGCCCATGGTCTGTCCCCCTGGCAATTGCTGTTGCTGCTGCCACCAAGTGTGTGTGGTTGGACAGTTCTTGAACCATACTTGTCTCTGTGTGCCCTCCAGTTTGTTTACTACCCAATGCTTCCCTCTGTTCAGAGACTGTGTACCTCCTGTTCTTGAAATACTGCCCAGGTCCTGTTGCTCTTCCTTATGAAACACTGTGTTCTTAATGCTGCCTCCATCAAGGGGGGAGGAATGGGTGTTAATTCCTGAGGTTCTTATGTCCTTCATTCATGCACTGTTGATGTTTTATTTGAAATTAAACTTGGAAAACATTATACTTACTTAAAAAATGCAATAGTGTGTAAGGAGTTATCTGTGGGAATTTCTGAATTATGCATACTGTGAACTAAGTTCCTGTGGAGAATGAGAAATTCACAGAGTAACTTGAAATTGTGCCACGTGTTCCTGATGATTCCATCTTTTATTCCTCACACTCACTCTGAATTCCTATGAACAGTTGGTTGTGATAATTAGGGCAGCCAGTAGAGGGCACTCAAACACTGGAAACAAAGTTTTACAAGTTTAAGAATTTATCTTTCAACTTCAAGAAGCTGGTTTAACAGGTATACAGTACAGTGTTTCATCTTTTCCCAGGTTTTTGGAGTTTTTGCTGCATGGCATGTAGTTTTATTCCATTGTCCATTATTACCATTTGAGATCAACAAACACCGTGGCAGCCTGTACAGAAAAATGCAGTCGTTTCAGGGGATTTGTGAGGAGGGAGTCCATAGATGAATCTTAGCTTCAGATTTCTGGAGACCAGGTTTCTGTAACACTCATAATTGTAGGTTTTCATAGATAGTTTTTCAGGAAATCATATAAAATTTCAAGTGTGAGATAGGACAGATTTCAATAGGAGGTTTACTACTGGTAGATGAAAAAAAATATGGTTGAAGATCTTACAGGCATTTAAGGTGTACAACTTTTTTCTTTTCTTTTTTTTTTTTTTTTAATAATTTATCTTTGTATCCCACAGTGCCTGGCCAGCAGAGCAACGAGTATTTTAGGCACTGAGTCAGTGTTGAAGGATTTAATAAATTATTAAAAGAATGGTAGGAAAGTATGGCAGTATAATTTGTTACAAAGAGAAGAGATGGAGAAAAAGCTATTTTGCTATCTTGGCATAATTTAAGTCTCTTTCATCTAACTCTTTCACCAGTGCCACAGGAAAGAGCTGTCGTGATCTCTTGTATGTATTTAGAAGCATTTATTACATTCTTCATTTTTTCTACAAAAGAGTCAGCCTTTCTTCCTAGACAACATACTTACCACCCTGTAATGATTATGATTCTTATATGTAATAATTTTTAAGAAGTATTCCTGATGTTCTGGCGCAGAGATTTGGTTTTAAGCATGTAATGGGTGTATTTTATGAAGTTGAATATAGAATCTAATAGAATCTATTTAGAACTGGAAGGAAAATTAGCAGACATTCTAGTTTGATCCCTTCATTAAACATTTTTATTGTGGAAAATTTCAACATACATAAAAATAGACCAGAATCAGGGGATACCGTTCACTTCCAATAATCACCAGCACTTTGCCAATGTTGTCATCTCTCTCTACCTTCTACCCTCCTCCTCCCCATCTCATTCATTCCCTCTCCTTTCCCCCACGTCCTTATGGTAGAATTTTTTTTTTTTTTTTTTTTTTTTTTTTTTTTAAATCCCAGATGTCAGGGCACCTGGGTGGCTCAGTGGTTGAATGTCTGCCTTTGGCTCAGATTGTGATCCCAGAGTCCTGGGATTGAGTTCTGCATTGGGCTTCCGGCAGGGAGCCTGCTTCTCCCTCTGCATATGTCTTTGCCACTCCCTGTGTCTGTCATAAATAAATAAATCTTAAAAAAATACCAGGTGCCATATTTAATTCATAAACATTTCAGTGTATTTATCTATGAGAAAAGAATTAAAAAAAAATCACAACACTGTTATCATGCCCAACAAAATCAGTAGTATTTTCTGAATATCCTGTCAGTCAGTATTCAGAAGTGTTTTACTTTTTTAATTTTTTTGAAGTAGTAATTAGTAAAAGTTTATTGTGCACATACTAAAGGGATAGTTTGTAAACTAGGAGCACTCAGAACATGGAATGAGGATCAGAAGTAGTCTGTGGTAAAGCAGCTTATATACTGTGAAGGCAGAGAGTGTTTAGTCTTTACGGTGATTGGTTATAATACTGGAATTTTCTTAAAGGGAATTGGTTAGTGGTTACCTCCTACTGATTTTGGAGAACTGTTTACATTTTACTTATAGTATCCAGAAGAAAAGCAAGAAGTGACCTAGGTCAAGTTATCCTTGCTTGTTCTTCAAAATAAGTTAAATTAAGCTTTGTTTGTATGACTAACTGGTTTTATCTGCTCAGGGAATTTTTAAGTCTGGTCTCTGTGTTTGATTTTAATAATTCCCTCGTTTTGGTCATGCTCTCAGCAGGCCGAAGAATCCCATGTTCACTGTTTTCCATTAAGGGTTGTCAGGCTGGAAGGCCACGTAGTCCCTGTCTTCATCACTTACGTGGTGGTTGTTGATTTTAACCAGTTGTCTGATTTTTCAGGATGTCATTTGGTGTCCATGTGGTTGCCAAGTAGACATTTGAAATCCTGGAGAGTGTACAACCCTATAGGGAGGTTCATCTGATGACTGGTTCATCTGATGACTCTAAGGAGAACAGTGGCCAAGGATTGAAAAATCCCACCAGGGATTCCTAGGAGCCAAAATTTGACCAATTAGATGGATCTATGGAAGAGGTGTCACTGCTTTTTTTTAAAAAAAATTTTTTTCCATTTGTTTTTATTTAAATTCACTTGCCAACATATAGTAAAATACCCAATGTTCATCCCATCAAGTGCCCTCCTTAGTGCCCATCCGCCCACCCACCTCCCCTTCTATAACCCTTTGTTTGTTTCCCAGAGTTAGGATTCCTCATGGTTTGTTTCCATCTCTAATTTTTCCCATTCAGTTCCCCTCCTTTTCCTTATAATCCCTTTCCCTATTTCTTTTTTTTCCCCATTTAAATTGAAAAACTTTAATTCTCTGGGTTTGTTGTAATTTATCCATAGCAGTCTTTCACATTATATGGATAAAGCCTCCTACTTCTTATTGGGCATGTCTTATTTCCCCTTATCAATTGCAGGGTCCCAAATGGACAGAGATCATCTCTTACACAGGACTTATTTTGTACCCCCAATAAAACCTAGGAAGGAAGCTAATATGTATAAGCCCTTCCTGTGTGGGAAACACTACTCAGGAAAGAAACAAGAAGACCCACTGAGAAAAGCCACGGTGCTGAGGATGGCCAGCTTTGCCTTTGCTTGTCTAGCCAGCCTTGTCTCTATCCATACCCAAAAACAACAGTGTTCTCTCTCTGGGAGTGTCAGTGATTTATGCAGCAACCTGGTCCTATATCCCCAGGTTATTTCAGGAGCCTGTTACCTTCATGTTTTTTTTCCTTTAATAATAAATTTATTTTTTATTGGTGTTCAATTTGCCAACATACAGAAAAACACCCAGTGCTCATCCTGTCAAGTGCCCCCCTCAGTGCCCGTCACACATTCACCCCCCAACCCCCCTTCCTCCTCCCCTTCCACCACCCCTAGTTCGTTTCCCAGAGTTAGGAGTCTTTATGTTCTGTCTCCCTTTCTGATATTTCCCACACATTTCTTCTCCCTTCCCTTATATTCCCTTTCACTATTACTTATATTCCCCAAATGAATGAGAACATACAATGTTTGTCCTTCTCCGATTGACTTACTTCACTCAGCATAATACCCTCCAGTTCCATTCACGTTGAAGCAAATGGTGGGTATTTGTCATTTCTAATGGCTGAGTAATATTCCATTGTATACATAAACCACATCTTCTTTATCCATTCATCTTTCGATGGACTCAGAGGCTCCTTCCACAGTTTGGCTATTGTGGACATTGCTACTAGAAACATCGGGGTGCAGGTGTCCCGGCATTTCATTGCATCTGCATCTTTGGGGTAAATCCCCAGCAGTGCAATTGCTGGGTCGTAGGGCAGGTCTATTTTTAACTCTTTGAGGAACCTCCACACAGTTTTCCAGAATGACTGCACCAGTTCACATTCCCACCAACAGTGTAAGAGGGTTCCCTTTTCTCCGCATCCTCTCCAATATTTGTGGTTTCCTGCCTTGTTAATTTTCCCCATTCTCACTGGTGTGAGGTGGTATCTCATTGTGGTTTTGATTTGTATTTCCCTGATGGCAAGTGATGCAGAGCATTTTCTCATGTGCGTGTTGGCCATGTCGATGTCTTCCTCTGTGAGATTTCTCTTCATGTCTTTGCCCATTTCATGATTAGATTGTTTCTTTGGTGTTTAGTTTAATAAATTCTTTATAGATCTTGGAAACTAGCTCTTTATCTGATACGTCATTTGCAAATATCTTCTCCCATTCTGTAGGTTGTCTTTTAGTTTTGTTGACTGTATCCTTTGCTGTGCAAAAGCTTCTTATCTTGATGAAGTCCCAATAGTTCATTTTTGCTTTTGTTTCTTTTGCCTTCGTGGATGTTTCTTGCAAGAAGTTACTGTGGCCGAGTTCAAAAAGGGCGTTGCCTGTGTTCTCCTTTAGGATTTTGATGGAATCTTGTCTCACATTTAGATCTTTCATCCATTTTGAGTTTATCTTTGTGTTTGGTGAAAGAGAGTGGTCTAGTTTTATTCTTCTGCATGTGAATGTCTAATTTTCCCAGCACCATTTATTGAAGAGGCTGTCTTTCTTCCAATGGATAGTCTTTCCTCCTTTATCGAATATTAGTTGACCATAAAGTTGAGGGTACACTTCTGGATTCTCTATTCTGTTCCATTGATCTATGTGTCTGTTCTTGTGCCAGTACCACACTGTCTTGATGACCACAGCTTTGTAGTACAACCTGAAATCTGGCATTGTGATGCCCCCAGCTATGGTTTCCTTTTTCTTTCTTTTTTTAAAAATTTTTATTTATTTATGATAGTCAGAGAGAGAGAGAAAGAGGCAGAGACACAGGCAGAGGGAGAAGCAAGCTCCATGCACTGGGAGCCCAACGTGGGATTCGATCCCGGGTCTCCAGGATCGTGCCCTGGGCCAAAGGCAGGCGCTAAACCGCTGCACCACCCAGGGATCCCAAGTCCATGGTATTTTGATAGGGATTGCATTAAACATGTAAATTGCCCTGGGTAATATTGACATTTTCACAATATTAATTCTGCCAATCCATGAGCATGGAATATTTTTCCATCTCTTTGTGTCTTCCTCAATTTCTTTCAGAAGTGTTCTATAGTTTTTAGGGTGTAGATCCTTTACCTCTTTGGTTAGGTTTATTCCTAGGTATCTTATGCTTTTGGGTGCAAGTGTAAATGGGATTGACTCCTTAATTTCTCTTTCTACAGTCTGATTGTTAGTGTATAGAAATGCCACTGACTTCTGGGCATTGATTTTGTATCCTGCCATGCTGCCAAATTGCTGTATGAGTTCTAGCAATCTTGGGGTGGAGGCTTTTGGGTTTTCTATGTAGAGTATCATGTCATGGGCGAAGAGGGAGAGTTTGACTACTTCTTTGCCAATTTGAATGCCTTTAATGTCTTTTTCTTGTCTGATTGCTGAGGCGAGGACTTCCAGTACTATGTTGAATAGCAGTGGTGAGAGTGGTCATCCCTGTCTTGTTCCTGATCTTAGGGGAAAAGGCTCCCAGTGCTTCCCCATTGAGAATAATATTTGCTGTGGGCTTTTTGTAGATGGCTTTTAAGATGTTGAGGAATGTTCCCTCTATGCCTATACTCTGAAGAGTTTTGATCAGGAAAGGATGCTGTATTTTGTCAAATGCTTTCTCTGAATCTAATGAGAGGAACATATTTCTTGGTTTTTCTCTTGCTGATATGATGAATCACATTGATTGTTTTACTAGTGTTGAATCAGCCTTGTGTCCCGGGAATAAATCCTACTTGGTCATGGTGAATAATTTTCTTAATGTGTTGTTGGATCCTGTTGGCTAGTATCTTGTTGAGAATTTTTGCATCCATGTTCATCAGAGATATTGGTCTGTAATTCTCCTTTCTGGTGGGGTCTTTGTCTGGTTTCGGAATTAAGGTGATGCTGGCCTCATAGAACGAATTTGGAAGTACTCCATCTCTTTCTATCTTTCCAAACAGCTTTAGTAGAATAGGTATGGTTTCTTTAAACATTTGATAGAATTCCCCTGGGAAGCCATCTGGCCCTGGACTTTTGTGTCTTGGGAGGTTTTTGATGACTGTTCAATTTCCTCCCTGGTTATTGGCCTGTTCAGGTTTTCTGTTTCTTCCTGTTCTAGTTTTGGTAGTTTGTGGCTTTCCAGGAATGCATCCATTTCTTCTAGATTTCCTAATTTATTGACATATAGCTGTTCATAACATGTTTTTAAAATCATCTGTATTTCCTTGGTGTTGGTAGTGATCTCTCCTTTCTCATTCATGATTTTATTAATTTGAATCTTCTCTCTCTTCTTTTTAATAAGGCTGGCTAATGGTTTATCTATCTTATTAATTCTTTTTTTTTTTTCCAAACAAAGATTTTTTTTAAAATTTTTATTTATTTATGATAGTCACAGAGAGAGAGAGAGAGAGAGAGAGAGAGAGAGAGGCAGAGACATAGGCAGAGGGAGAAGCAGGCTCCATGCACCGGGAGCCCGATGTGGGATTCGATCCCGGGTCTCCAGGATCGCGCCCTGGGCCAAAGGCAAGCGCCAAACCACTGCGCCACCCAGGGATCCCCTTATTAATTCTTTCAAAGAATCAACTACTGGTTTTGTTGATCTGTTCCACCGTTCTTCTGGTCTCAATTTCGTTGAGTTCTGCTTGAATCTTTATTAACTCTCTTCTTCTGCTGGGTGTAGGATCTATTGGCTGTTTTTTCTCTAGCTCCTTTAGGTATAAGGTGAGCTTTTGTATTTGAGTTCTTTCCAGTTTTTGGATGGATGCTTGTATTGTGATGTATTTCCCCCACAGGACTGCTTTTGCTGCATCCCAAAGATTTTGAATGGTTGTATCTTCATTCTCATTAGTTTCCATGAATCTTTTTAATTCTTCCTTAATTTCCTGGTTGACCCTTTCATCTTTTAGCAGGATGGTCCTTAACCTCCACGTGTTTGAAGTCCTTCCAAACTTCTTGTTGTGATTTAGTTCTAATTTCCAGGCATTATGGTCTGAGAATATGCAGGGGACGATCCCAATCTTTTGGTATCGCTTCAGACCCGATTTGTGACCCAGTATGTGGTCTGTTCTGGAGAAAGTTCCATGTGCACTTGAGAAGAATGTGTATTCAGTTGAGTTTGGATGTAAAGTTCTGTAGATATCTGTTAAATCCATCTGGTCCAGTGTATCATTTAAGGCTCTTGTTTCTTTGGAGATGTTGTGTTTAGAAGACCTATTGAGTATAGAAAGTGCTAGATTTAAGTCACCAAGTGTAAGTGTATTATTATCTAAGTATTTCTTCACTTTGGTTATTAATTGATTGATATATTTGGCAGCTCCCACATTCAGGGTATATATATTGAGGATTGTTAAGTCCTCTTGTTGGATAGATCCTTTAAGTATGATATAGTGTCCCTCTTCATCTCTCACTACAGTCTTCGGGGTAAATTTTAGTTTATCTGATATAAGGATGGCTACCCCTGCTTTTTTTTGAGGACCATTTGAATGGTAAATGGTTCTCCAACCTTTTATTTTCAGGCTGTAGGTGTCCTTCTGTCTAAAATGAGTCTCTTGTAGACAGCAAATAGATGGGTCCTGCTTTTTTTATCCAGTCTGAAACCCTGCACCTTTTGATGGGGTCATTAAGCCCGTTCATGTTCAGAGTTACTATTGACAGATACGAGTTTAGTGTCATGATGATATCTATTCAGTCCTTGTTTTTGTGGATTGTTCCACTGGACTTCTTCTTAAAGGGGAATTTTAAGAGTCCCCTTAAAATTTCTTGCAGAGTTGGTTTGGAGGTCACATATCCTTTCAGTTCTTGCCTGTCTTGGAAGCTCTTTATCTCTCCTTCCATTTTGAATGAGAGTCTTGCTGGATAAAGTATTCTTGGTTGCATGTTCTTCTCATTTAGGACCCTGAATATATCCTGCCAGCCCTTTCTGGCCTGCCAGGTCTCTGTGGAGAGGTCTGCTGTTACCCTAATACTCCTCCCCATAAAAGTCAGGGATTTCTTGTCTCTTGCTTAAGGATCTTCTCTTTATCTTTGGAATTTGCAAGCTTAACTATTAAATGTCTAGGTGTTGAACGGTTTTTATTGATTTTTAAGGGGGAATCTCTCTATCTCTTGGATCTGAATATCTGTTTCCTTTCCCAGATTAGGAAAGTTTTCAGCTATGATTTGTTCAAATACATATTCTGGCCCTCTGTCCCTTTCAGCGCCCTTGGGAACCCCAATTAAACGTAGGTTTTTCTTCCTCAGGCTGTCATTTATTTCCCTTAATCTATCCTCATGGTCTTTTAATTGTTTGTATCTTTTTTCCTCAGTTTCCCTCTTTGCCATGAACTTGTCTTCTATGTCACTCACTCGTTCTTCCACCACGTTAACCCTCGTTGTTAGGACTTCTAGTTTGGATTGCATCTCATTCAATTGATTTTTAATTTCTGCCTGATTAGATCTAAATTCTGCAGTCATGAAGTCTCTTGAGTCCTTTATGCTTTTTTCTAGAGCCACCAGTAGCTGTATAATAGTGCTTCTGAATTGGCTTTCTGACATTGAATTGTAATCCAAATTTTGTAACTCTGTGGGAGAGAGGACTGTTTCTGATTCTTTGTTTTGAGGTGAGGTTTTCCTTCTAGTCATTTTGCATAGTGCAGAGTGGCCAAAAACAAGTTGTACTGGGAAAAGGAGAAAAAGAGAGGAGAGAAAGAAGGAAAGAAAAGAGAAAAAGAAAAAAAAAGAGAAGAAAAAGAGAAAAAAAAGAAAGGAAAAAGAAAGGTGTGGGGGAAGCAAACAGAAATCAAAAAGCAAAAAAACAAACAAACAAAAAACAAACAACAACAACAACAAAACAAATCAAGGGAGAGTATCCTCTGATTGTGTATACTGTAAGTCCCTTGATTTCCCCTGGAATTTTCCAGTGCTGCTTTGTCAATAATTTGTTTTCCCCCTGACTGTCTAGCTGGTCTTCTGGGGGAGGGGCCTGTTGTGCTGATTTTCAGGTGTTAGCACTTGGGGGAGCTGCTCCGCCCCCTGCCTGGTGCAGGGCTCAGTGAGTGGTGTTTATCCTGTTTATCCTGTGAGGCTTCTGTGAGGCTCAGTGGGGGTTGTTTACCCCCCTGAGGTCCCAGGAGGAACAACCACAGTGGCAGTGGCCAGCTCTGGAGCCTTGGATTCAGCTCCCGCAGTAACTACAGAGCTCTCAGTCTGCAGGGGCCTGGATGCTCTGGGGGCGGGGCTGCTGATCTGCTCAGCTTGGGGCAGGTGCGTCCTTGCTGTCCTGGGCCCTCCTGGCCTCTGCCTGTCCCGGGGGGAGGCCGGATCCTGGGCTGTGTCCCTGGTGCCCTGTGCTCCCGGGCCTGCGCTGTTGGATTCGCGCTCCTGGCTGGGAAGCCCCCTCTCCGGGGAGCCACTGCCTGAGCCCCTCCGAGCTGCTCCTGGGGCCGCGCAGCTCCCTGCTCGAATCTTTATTAACTCTCTTCTTCTGCTGGGTGTAGGATCTATTTGGTTAGCTTTTGTATTTGAGTTCTTTGCAGTTTTTTTTTTCTTTTTTTTTCTTTCTTTGCAGTTTTTGGATGGATGCTTGTATTGCAATGTATTTCCCCCTCAGGAGGCAGCTCTATTCTTAACTCTTTGAGGAACCTCCACACAGTTTCCAGAGTGGCTGCACCAGTTCACATTCCCACAAACAGTGCAAGAGGGTTCCCCCTTCTCCACATCCTCTCCAACGTTTGTTGTTTCCTGTCTTGTTAATTTTCGCCATTCTCATTGGTGTGGTGTGGTATCACATTGTGGTTTTGATTTGTATTTCCCTGATGGCAAGTGATGCAGAACATTTTCTCATGTGCTGTTTGTTGGCCATGTGTAAGTCGTCTTTGGAGAAATTTCTGTTCATGTTTCCTGCCCATTTTATGATTGGATTTTTTGTTTCTTGGGTGTTGAGTTTGATAAGTTCTTTTTTTTTTTAATTTTTTTTTTTATTTACTTATGATAGGCACACAGTGAGAGAGAGAGAGAGAGGCAGAGATATAGGCAGAGGGAGAAGCAGGCTCCATGCACTGGGAGCCTGACGTGGGATTTGATCCCGGGTCTCCAGGATCGCGCCCTGGGCCAAAGGCAGGCGCCAAACCGCTGCGCCACCCAGGGATCCCCGAGTTTGATAAGTTCTTTATCGAATTTGGATACTAGCCCTTTATCTGATACGTCATTTGCAAATATCTCCTCCCATTCTGTAGGTTGTGTTTTAGTTTTTTTGACTGTTTATTTTGCTGTGCAGAAGCATTTTATCTTAAGCCCCAATAGTTCATTTTTCCTTTTGTTTCCCTTGCCTTCATAGATGTATCTTGCAAGAAGTTACTGTGGCCAAGTTCAAAAAGGGTGTTGCCTGGTTCTCCTCTAGGATTTTGATGGAATCTTGTCTCACAACTAGATCTTTCATCCATTTTGAGTTTATCTTTGTGTATGGTTTAAGAGAATGGACTAGTTTCATTCTTCTGCACATGGCTGTCCAATTTTCCCAGCACAATTTATTGAAGAGACTGTCCTTTTTCCAGTGGATATTCTTAACTGCTTCATTGGATATTAGTTGACTATAGAATTGAGGGCCCATTTCTGGGTTCTCTGTTCTGTTCCATTGATCTATGTATCTGTTTTTGTGCCAGTACCATACTGTTTTGATGACCTCAGCTTTGTAGTAGAGCTTGAAATCCGGTATTGTGATGTCCCCAGGTTTGGTTTTCTTTTTCAATATTCCTCTGGCTGTTCGGGGTCTTCTCTAAATTCAAATCTCAAGATTATTTCTTTCAACGTTGTGAAGAAAGTCCATGGTGTTTTGATGGGGATTGAGTTGAATGTGTAAATTGCCCTCAGCACAGATATTTTCACAAAATTTACTTTTCCAATCCACGAGCATGGGATGTTTTTTCATCTCCTTGTGTCTTCCTCAAGTTCTTTCAGAAGTGTTCTGTGGTTTTTAGGGTATAGATCCTTTACCTTTTGGTTAGGTTCATTCCTAGGTATCTTATGGTTTTGGGTGCAATTGTAAATGGGACTGATACCCCAATTTCTCTTTCTTCAGTCTCATTGTTAGTGCATAGAAATGCCACTGATTTCTGTACATTGATTTTGTATCCTGGCACATGCTGAATTTCTGTAGGAGTTCTAGCAATCTTAGGGTGTAGAGTCTTTGGGTTTTCTATATACAGTATCATGTCATCTGCAAAGAGGCAGAGTTTGACTTCTTTGCCAATTTGAATGCCTTTTATTTCTTTTGGTTGTCTGATTGCTGAGGCTAGGACTTTCTAGTACTATGTTGAATAGGAGTGGTGAGAGTAGACATCCCTATTGTGTTCCTGATCTTAGGGGAAAGGTTCTGTTTTTCCCCGTTGAGAATGATATTTGCTGTGGACTTTTCATAAATGGCTTTTAAGATATTGAGGAATGTTCCTCTATCCCTACAGTTTGAAGAGTTTTAATCAGTAATGGATACTGTATTTTGTCAAATGCTTTCTCTGCATCTATTGAGAGGATCATATGGTTCTTGTTTTTTTTCTTGTTGATGTGATCTATCATGCTGATTGTTTTATGAGTGTTGAACCAGCCTTGCATCCTCGGGATAAATCCCACTTGGTCCTGGTGAAAAACCTCTTCATGTACTGTTGGATATTCGCTAGTATCTTGGTGAGAATTTTTGCATCTGTGTTCATCCAGGGATATTGGCGTATAAGTCTCCTTTTTCGTGGGGTCTTTGTCTGGTTTTGGAATTAACGTGATGCTGGCCTCATAAAATGAGTCTGGAAGTATTCCGTCCCTTTCCATCCTTCAGAACAGCTTTAGTAGAATAGGTATTATTTCTTCTTTAAACGTTTGATAGAATTCCCCAGGGAAGCCATCTGACCCTGGACTTTTGTGTCTTGGGAAGTTTTTGATTACTGCTTCAATTTCCTTGCTGGTTATTGGCCTGTTTAGGTTTTCCATTTCTTCCTGTTCCAGTTTTGGTAATTTGTGGCTTTCCAGAAATGCATCCATTTCTTCTAGATTGCCTAATTTGTTGGCAGATAGCTGCTCATAATATGTTTTTAGAATTGTTTGTATTTCTTTGGTATTCGTGCTTGCTCCTGTTTCTTTTTGTTTATTTATTTATTTACTTTTTATATAAATTCATTTTTTATTGATGTTCAGTTTGCCAACATATAGAATAATACCCAGTGCTCATCCCATCAAGTGACCCCTCTGTGCCCTTCTCCCAGTCACCCCCACCCCCCGCCCATCTTCCCTTCCTCCCCCTCCTAGTTCGTATCCCAGAGTTAGGAGTCCCTCATGTTCTGTGTCCCTCTCTGATATTTCCCACTCATTTTTTCTCCTTTCCCCTTTTTTCCTCTTTCACTATTTTTTATATTCTCCAAATGAATGAGACCATATAATGTTTGTCCTTCTCCACTGGACTTATTTCACTCAGCATAGTACCCTCCAGTTCCACCACGTCGATGTTTGCTGCTCTTTCATTCGTGATTTTATTAAGTCCTTTTTCTTTTTAATAAGGCTGGCTAGGGATTTATCTATCTTATTAATTTTTTGAAAGAGCGAACTCTCCTGGTTTTGTGGATTTGTTGTACAGTTCTTCTATTCTCTATTTCACTGAGTTCTGCTCAAATCTTATCTCTCTTCTTCTGCCTGGTGTAGGCTTTACTTGCTGTTCTTTCTCCAGTTCCTTTAGGTGTGAGGTTAGCTTGTGTACTTGAGTTTTTTTCCCAATTTTTTGAGAGTGGTTTGTATCGCAGTGTTTCCCTCCTAGGACTGCTTTTGCTGTATCCCAAAGATTTTGAACGGTTGTATCTTCATTCTCATTAATTTCCACAAATCTCTTTAATTCTTCTCTAATTTCCTGGTTGACCCATTCATCTTTTAGTAGGATGCTCTTTAACCTCCGTGTGTTTGAGTTTCTTCCAAGTTTCTTCTTGTGATTGAGTTCTAGTTTCAAAGCATTGTGGTCTGAACATATGCAGGGACAATCCCAATCTTTTGGTATCGGTTGAGACCTGATTTGTGACCCAGTAGGTGGTCTCTTCTGGAGAAAGTTCCATGTGCACTTGAGAAGAATGTGTATTCCGTTACGTTTGGATGGAAAGTTGTGTATATATCTGTGAAATCTATTTGGTCCAGTGTATCATTTAAGGCCCTTGTTTCTTTGGAGATGTTGTGCTTAGAAGATCTGTCATTTGCTGAAAGTGCCGTGTTGAAGTTTCCTATTAGTGTATTATTAAGTATCTCTTTACTTTGGTTGTTAATTGACTGATCTACTTGGCAGTTCCTACATTAGAGGGATACATATTTATGATTCTTAGGTGTTCTTGTTGGATAGACCCTTTAAGTATGATATAGTGTCCCTCGTCATCTCTTACTACAGTCTTTGATATGAACTCTGTAATTTATCTCATCCTCATATGAGGATTGCTATCCCAGCTCTCTTTTGAGGACCATTTGAATGGTAAATGGCTCTCCACTCCATCATTTTCAGCTGGAGGTGTCCTTAGGTCTAAGATGAGTCCCTTGTAGACAGCATATAGATGGGTCTTGCTTTTTTATCCAGTCTGATAACCTGGCATCTTTTGATGGGATCATTTATCCCTTTCACGTTCAGGGCAACTATTGAAAGATATGAATTTAGTGTCATAATATTACCTATTCAGTCTCTGTTTTTGTGGATTGTTTCTTTGGGCTCCCTCTTTCTTTTACAGGGTGCCCCCTTAATACAGAGCCGGTTTCGTGGTCACGTATTCTTTCAGTTTCTACGTATCCCGGAAGCTCTTTATCTCTCTTTCTATTCTGAATGACAGCCACGCTGGATAAAGTATTCATGGTGGCTGCGTGTTCTTTTCATTTAGTACCCTGTATATGTTATGCCAGCCCTTTCTGGCCTGCTAGGTGTCTGTGGAGAGGTCTGTTAATCTGCTATTTCTCCCCATTTAAGTTAAGAATCTCTTGTCTCACACTGTTTTAAGAATTTTCTCTTTATCTTTGAATTTTGCAAGTTTCACTGTTAAATGTTGAGGTGTTGAATGTTTTTTATTGATTTTTCGGGGGTTCCTCTCTATCTCTTGGATCTGAATGCCTGTTCCCTTTCCCAGATTTGGGAAATTCTCAGCTATGATTTGTTGAAACATACTTTGTGGTCCTCTTTTTGTCTCAGCCTTTTCTGGAATCCCAATTAGACATATATTCTTCCTTCTCCAGCTATCATTTATTTCCCTAAGCCTTTCCTTATGGGCTGTTAATTGTTTTTCTCTTTTTTTTTTTCCCCTCAGCTTCCTTCCTTTCCATCAACTTGTCTTTTATGTCATTAACACTCTCTTCTACCTTATTAACCCTAGCAGTTAGAACATCCAGTTTGGATTGCATCTCATTTAATGTATTTTTACTTTCGGCCTGATTAGATCTCAATTCTGAATTAATGAAGTCTCTAGAGTCCTTTGTGCTCTTTTTCAGGGCTGCCAATAGCTTTATAATTGTCCTTCTGAGTTGAATTTCTGACATTGTATTGAAATCCGGATTCTGTAACTCTGTGGCAGAGAGTACTGTTTCTGGTTCTTTCTTTTGTGGTGAATTCTTCCTTCTAGTCATTTTGTCCAGTGCAGAGTGGTTGAATGAGTGGGCTGAGTCAAAAATACCAACCACGACCTAAGTAAAATATACCCTAGATGATTCTAAAGAGGTCATAGACCAGAAAATAAAAAGAACAGAGCAAAATAAAACAAAAGTACCACTAAAGTGAAAAACAAATTTTAAAATGAAGTAATAAAAATAAAAAGCCAAAAATCAAAACAAAGAGAAAAAAAAGAAAAATAAAAGAAAAAGGGGAAAAGGGGAGGATGGTGGAAGTGAGGCACAGTGGTGGTGGAGATACAATGTAGTCTATCTGAGGGGTCCTAGAGGGTAATCTTGGTTTTGAGTGTATTTTGTTCTGTATGTTAGAAGATGTTTAATCTAAATTTATATAAACCAGCAATAGTTATAGAAAGCCCCAACATTGACCACCAAAACATAAAGAAGATAAAGGGGGGGGGGGCAGAATACGAAGGAAGAGATAATATAATCTCACAGAATCAACCAATAGGGTGTTCCCCTTGATTTTGTATGTATTTTGGTCCTGTTATAGAGGGTACTAATTTCCAGTATTGTAAAACAAAATGAGGCAGAAAAAAACAAATACCCATATCTTGTATATCTATCAAAATTAAATTATGTTGAAGGGAATCCAGAAGTGAAAAATATATCTAAGACATGTAATTGTAGAAATATGAAAGTCAAAAAGGAAAAAAACTTAAAAAGAAAGAGTTGATATAATATTGTAGTTAAGGTGGGAAAAGAGAAAAAATATTGGAAAATTTTAGTTTGGTATAAAAACAAGTTGTAATGGAAAAAAAAACAAAAAAATGACCATCTAGTTTTGTGTACTATTTTCTCTCAGTTCTGGGGCTTTCAAGTGCTGCTTGTTCAATAAACTTGCTTTTCCCCTGTTCTTCCAGGAGTTCTTCTCGGAGAGGGGTCTGCTGTACTGATTCTCAGGTGTCTGTGCCTGGGTGGACATGCCCTGCCTCTTGCCAGGTTTATCCTGTGAGGCCTTTGTTCCCTACAGGCCCTGCCTCTCCCAGGCAAAAGGTGAAATAAAGAGGAAAAAAAGTGGTGGTAGCTATATTTCCAGCTCTGGAGTTGAGCTTCCCACAAGTAACTAACTGCATTCTCCCAGTCACCTGTGGCCTAGATGCTCCTGGGGGTAGGCACATGTGCATTGATATGCACAGCTTGCGGGGGCCCAGTGGCAGGAGAGTTCTCGCTGTCTTGTGCCCTCCCCACTTCTGCCTGTCCCAGGGGGACTGGAAGATAGACAGCTTTGTCCGCTTAAGCGCCCTGGGATCTGGGGCCCTGTGCCCCTGGACCAATGCTCCCAGGGACTGCCTCTCCCAAAGGGGAAAGAGGACAGCCACCTCTGTCTGTGGTTGGGCTGTAACGTAAAGGCCACTCTGGAGCTGGCCCACCTTACTGACTGGTTTCTCCAAAATGCCCGGGAGAGCTGTGGCTGTCGATATTGGACTAAGGTTGGCGGTGAGCTTTCCCCCAGGTGCCCCTCCTCTTCTAGTGACTCCGGGAATCTTGAGGCTTCACTGCCCCTCCTGTGATTCTGCTCAATTTCCCTGCTAAGCACCTTTCCATCAGGGAAAACTCCAGCTCGGATTTGTAAAGTTCCTGCCTCTTCAGAGCTGGGCTTTTGTGCCCTGGAGACTTTGCCACTCCACTTTAGCCCTGCTAGTTGTGGTCCCCCTCCCCCCCTTTATTCTTTTAGATTTTTTTTGCCTTCCTACCTTGTTAGAAGCAAAAAGTTAGAAGAAATGCTTTTCTCTCTCTAGCATTCCAGCTGTTCTCTCTTTATTTTTTATTTTTATTTTTTTAAACATTTTATTTATTTATTCGTGAGAGACAGAGGCAGAAACACAGGCAGGGGAGAAGCAGGCTCCATGCAGGGAGCCTGACGTGGGACTCGATCCCGGGTCTCCAGGATCACACCCTGGGCTAAAGGCGGTGCTAAACCGCTGGGCCACTGGAGCTGTCCTTTTTTTTTTTTTTTTAAGACTTTATTTATGTAAAAAAGAAAAAAAAAAAGATTTAATTTATGTTCTCTCTTTAAACCTCAGGTCAAATTCGTAGATGTTCAGGATGTTTTGAAAGTTATCTAGGTATGTTTGTGGGATCAGATGAATTGAGGACCCCTACTCTTCCACTATCTTGCCCAACCCATTGAGATGTCACTTATTTGATGAAAAAATTTTATCTGGTCTTTAGGGTCTTTTAGATTTTTGAGTAATAATTCAGGATTTGTTGACAAACATTTCACCCATGACCGGCCGTGCATCTCCTTGTTGAGTAGTCAGGGCATCCGAACCCTCTCATTTTAGAGTACCACTGGTACTCAGTTCATACTGCTTGAGGAGCATTTAGGCTATCATTAAAAACCTTTTTCAATAATTACAGAAAAATTAGTTTTTTGAATTCATGAACTCCCCAGTTGAAGAAAAAGCATTTTGACAAATCTATAGAAATCAGATCTTTTTCGAATAATAGGATTAGAAGTTTATAGGAAGCTCACCTATAAGAAGCTCAGGAGTTAGTCACTTTATGTACAAATGATCATACGTTTCAATCTGGCTGGCATTGAAGGAGTCTTACTTCATCATTTTTGGGTGCAAGATATCCTAACCAATAGTATACATACCATTTGGATGGGAAACCTTTGTATATCTTATTATCATAGAGAATGAATAATCTGGTATTACTAAGAGACAGAGCCAGAATGCACCCCAGAACCCACCAGTGAGAGGCAGTGTGGACATCATGGTTATTTTTTGTCACGTAGGCATCGGCCCGTACCCATCTTGAATGGCTGTGGTTTAAATGTGGAACAAAAAACATTCCTGTGAATTTGGTTTAGCAGTCTGTGTATTGTATATTATTGTTGATAAATGATTGGTTTCCTTTCTAATGGTCCCCTGAATAGTCATCTATCCAGTAAGTGAAACTTATTTATTTTATGTAATGGGATTATGGAGACATTCGATTTACCTACAGAGTTTTCATTGAACTAGAACATAGAACAGCTTCAGTAATTTCCTTGACAATGTAATTAAAGGTATCCTTGTCATTATGTAATTCAAAATCTATCATATGTAGAAGTGCAGTCTCCTCTATCTGAGTCAAACTGGAGGGTTTGATTATAGAGTAAGTCTGGAACATGTCCCAAATCAGGTCTCATACCATTAAGATTCTATCTATTTTTTTTAATTGGAGTTCAATTTGCCAACATATAACATATCACTCAGTGCTCATCCCGTCAAGTGCCCCCCTCAGTGCCTGTCGCCCAGTCACCCCAAACCCCCGCCCACCTCCCTTTCCACTACCCTTTGTTCATTTCCCAGAGTTAGGAGTCTCTCATGTTCTGTCACCCTCACTGATATTTCCCACTCATTTTCTCTCCTTTCTCCTTTATTCCCTTTCACTATTTTTTATATTCCCCAAATGAATGAGACCATATAATGTTTGTCCTTCTGATTGACTCATTTCACTCAGCATAACACCCTCCAGTTCCATCCACGTTGAAGCAAATGGTGGGTATTTGTCGTTTCTAATGGCTGAGGAATATTCCATTGTATACATAGACCACATCTTCTTTATCCATTCATCTTTCGATGGACACCGAGGCTCCTTCCACAGTTTGGCTATTGTGGACATTGCTGCTAGAAACATCGGGGTGCAGGTGTCTACCATTAAGATTCTTTATGCACCGGGACAGGTTATCAGCAATGAGGTTTATAGTGGTTATGGGCCACCTCTTGGACTGTAAGGCTTCTTCTCACTCAGATTAATTGCTCCATGCTCGGCCTGGGCTGAGTGGAGGTGTCCTGGCCTTTGAACTTGGGTAGTTTGGGCTGATGGTGCTCTGAGCTTCATGGCGGCCAGAGGACAGGCACTCCTTTGTGTGCTTCTGCCATTCTAGTTCTTCCCAGGGAGTCATGGGGTAATAGCCACTCCCCAGATTTCCTTGATGGTCCCATACATCTCATTTTGTGACTTTTCATTGAGCCAGGATTGAAATAGGGTCTTGTGTTCCATTTAGATAAGGTAGACTCTTACGTCTTTTAATTTCAAACATTTCCCCCATTGTTTTTTAGTGCCATCTATTAAAAATAAATTGTCATTTGTCTTAGCCAAAGCTGGAATGTCAGAAATTCTATTCTACCCTTTTGATGTCATTTAATATGGTCCTTAATCTCCTACATTTCCTGTGAACTGTTGTTTTTGATACAGACCCTTGATTAGATTCAAGTTCAGTTTTTTGTAGGGGGATAGGAATTCTTCATAATTGGTGCTGTGTATTTCCTATTGCCTCACACGGGGAGGTGGGGAATGTCTGGTTGCCTCACTGGCTCCAAGTGTTGTTAGCCTTGTTTTGTTGCAAGTTATCTATTGCTCTTTTACTTAGCTTTTAGCATCCGTTGATGATCATTGCTTAAATGCCTTACTTTCTCACTTGGAGTTCAGAGTTTTTCTTATGGAAGAACTTTCTTATATCAACTAAATTATTATCCTAAAGTATAGTTTGTTTAGCAAAGGCAGGATAAGTGATTGTTTCCTTTATAGGCCATTTTCCAGAACAATGAGTTGGTACCTTTGAAATCTTGATGCATCCAATGATTCCTTTTGTATTAAGAACTTATGGATTTATATATATATATGTTTATATATTTCATTCTTTTGCAATAGTAGTCTTTATTGATGCTTAAACTGTAATAAGTCTAATGGGAGCCCTTTTGAGTTTGCCTCTTGCTTTTGAACATGACCCTGCTACTGTCTCTAATAACGTTTTTGCATTCTGTCAACAAGATTTCTCAGGCTTATCTTGGGAATAATCAGCCCTATTTTCTTCAGGAAACTTTGATTTTAGTTGGAAATGGTACTTAGAGAAGAACACAGTCTGGGAAGGGGTGTTCACTGCTACGGAGATTGTCATTTCTTCTAGAACTTTTCAAGGGTCAGAATTAGGAAGTTTTACTTCCTAAAGTGAAAATAAGTTTGTTCATATGGGCACGTCTAATTCAACTTTAAATTCAGTTTTTACCTTGCTGATTTAAAATTTTTATTGTTGGGGATGCCTGGGTGGCTCAGCAGTTGAGTGTCTGCCTTCGGCTAAGGGCATGATCCTGGGATGCAGGATCGAGTCTCACATCGGGCTCCTTGCAGGGAACCCGCTTCTGCCTCTGCCTGTGTCTCTGCCTCTCTCTCTCTGTGTCTCTTATGAATAAATAAATAAAACGTTTAAAAATAAATTTTTTTCTTTTAAGCTGAAAACCTTGGCTGCTAATTATGCCTTTGAACTACAGTTTAGAATAATAGTTTAAAAATAATACAAATATTATTGCTAACAAAACTGCAAAGTGCAGCTTAAGGTATCTTTGTGCGTTTTATTTTGGTTCTTGGGATATAATTCAGTGGATGATATATATAGCCAAAATACTGAGTTTATTTACTTCTTACTTCCATCACTAATATGATATAAAAATATAAATTACATAATTAAAAAAATATTTTTAATATATCATTTTATATATAATTATATATTTTTTTCAATTTGTGTTACCTATTTAAGGATATAGGGATTACTTTGTGCTTTTTGAATTAAAAATTATAATGCTTTTTATTTAATTGAAGAGTTACAAATATACAGAAATGTGTACAAAACACATGTGTCATGCTCAGTGACTTGTCACAAAGTGAAAACCCCAAAACTCCAACTGGGTCAAGAAATAGAACATTACCAGCACAACAGGAGACCCCTTTCCTTATTACTTGTTTCTTTCTTTGCTCTACAGGTGACTACTATTGTGATATCTAATACAAGATTGTTTTGCCTGCTTTTGAATTGTATTTAAAGTGTATCATATAACCTGTGTTTTTGGCTTATTTTGTTCCATGTTATGTTTGGGAAATCCTTGTTTGTTTAGATACCTGTAGTTCATTTTCATTAAATGAATATATTACACCACTGATGATGGACATTTGGGTAGTTTTCCATATTTGACTGCTATAAGTAATTCTTGGACATGCATTTTGATACATAGATTTAGAATTGCTAGTCACAGTGTTGGCATATGTTCAATTTTAGAGGATTATCTAAAAGATTTTCTAAAGTGTAAAATGAAAATCCTTACACCAATTAAAGAGAGTTTTCCATGTTCTGTATTCTCACAAATACTCACTTTTGGTATAAAATCTTGTTAAATAAGGATCTACCAAGTTCTACTTTATTTTTATTATGAATGAGTGTTGAGTTTGGTTATAGGACATGTACAGAGCTAATGGCAAAGTTTTTCTATCTATATTAACAAGTATTGTTGGTATTACTAAAATTAAATCACCCTTGTGTTTTTAGAAGAAACTCCACTTGCTTTGTGATGTATTATTACCCTTTGATAATCTGTTGGTTTTTTTTTTTTTTTAATACTTTATTTATTCATAGAGTCAGAGAGAGAGAGAGGCAGAGACACAGGCAGAGGGAGAAGCAGGCATCATACAGAGAGCCCGATTTGGGACTCGATCCAGGGTCTCCAGGGTCACGCCCTGGGCAGTAGGCGGCACTAAACCGCTGCGCTACCGGGGCTGCCCTGTTGGTTTGTTTTGTGCTAATTCTTGTAGATTTGTTGCCATCCCCCTCCAATGACATCTATTTCTTGACGAATTCAAGCCACTTGTCTTGTAGAATGTTCTACATTTTGGATTTGTCTATTCTGTTTTCTTCGTTTAGTCTCTCAATTTCCTGTAAATTGTAAGTTAGGTTGAGAGCCTTGATTAGATTCAGATTAAATTTTGTTTTGGGGTAAGAATTTATCATAGGTAATGGTGGGTACTTCATATTTCATCATACTGAGAAGCATATAGTGTCAGAGTTCCCCTATTGGTTTTACCTGCTTTGATCCCTTGAGGATCTCTTGAGGTGATACCAAATATCTGCATTGTGGAGGTGCATGTTTTTCCTTTGCAGTGTCACTTTAACCACCATGTTAAATATACAATAAGGAAATAATTATATGGATTATAACTTTTGTTTTAACCTTTTTCTAAATTAAAATGCAGTTTTGGTTTATGATCTGTTGATCTATTGTCATTGATTGCTGTTATTTTTTTCTTTTCATTTTTAACATATTCACTAAGTTCATTATGCTCTGCAACATTATTGTCATTGTTTTGAAATTAATCTAATTTTCAAACTTTTTATGGCATAATTTTTTTGGAGGATAATCACATTTTGTGATTTAGTTGCTCAAGACTGATAGCTCCTAAGAACTCTTGACTTAGGAGTATCAACACTGTGTTATTCAGCCTCCTACTGAATGGGTTTTAGAATTAAACTTTATGTTAAGCAGTAGATATGGAGATTGGAAGCATTATTTAACTCACATAGTTTTCTCTGAACATTGTGTGCTTTTGGAACTCTAGGTAGGGGATGTGATGGACTGCATTCATTTAGAGATAGATCCCATGTATATTTTAGAGATTGTAGTATAGAGTGTATACTTCAAGTGCTTGGTTCAGTATTAAGCTACATAATTGCACCACTTCCTCTGCTGTCCTTGGTGGTGTCAGTACTGTAGCATTTCATTGCTAGCACAACTGCACAGTCTATTCTGTAATAGGTCTTATTTTCCACAGTCCTAGTATTCAACTTACACCTTTAAAAATACTTTTTAATTTTATTTTTTAAAAAAGATTTTATTTATTTATTAGAAAATGAGAAGGAGAAGAGACTCCCACTGAGTGGGAGAGCTCAATGTGTGGGACTCAACCCCAGGACCCTAAGATCATGACCTGAGCTGGAAGCAGACCCTTGACCAACTGAGCCACCAAGGTGCCCTCCCCCTTTTAAATTTATTTATGAGAGAGAGAGAGAGAGAGAGAGAGAGAGAGAGTGTGTGTGTGTATGTGCAAGCATAGGCAAGGGGAAGGGGCAGAGGGAGAAGGAGAAGCAGACTCCCCACCGAGCATGAAGCCCGGTGTGGGACTTCATCCCAGGACCCCAGGATCATGGCCTGAGCCCAAGGCAGATGCTTAACTGACTGAGCCACCCAGGCGCCCAACTTAAATTAATTAATTAATTAATTAATTACTTTATGATAGGGAGAGAGAGAGAGGCAGAGACACAGGCAGAGGGAGAAGCAGGCTCCATGCACTGGGAGCCCGATGTGGGACTCGATCCCGGGTCTCCAGGATTGCGCCCTGGGCCAAAGGCAGGCGCCAAACCGCTGCTCCACCCAGGGATCCCCTTAAATTTTTTTATTTTTAATTTTATGTATTTATTTGAGGGAGGGAGGGGGAGTGAGAGAGAGAGAGAGAGAGAGAGAGAGAAGGCAGAGACACAGGCAAAGGGAGAAGCAGGCTCCATGTAAGGAGCCTGATGTGGATATAAATATATATTCATTAGAGAAAAGCAACCTAAGACTGCATCTACACGTATACACGTGGGACTTGATCCTGGGACTCAGGCAGGGGCTATACCACTGAGCCACCCAGGGATCCCCTAAAATTTTTTTGAAGAACAAATGATACTTGTACTTTTTGGCTGTACTTTTGAGTGTGTTTTATGCACAGATGTGAAATTGTTTTCCCTGGAGTTTTTCTATGTAACATTGATTCTCATTTTTCTCATTATAAAAATAATATATGACCTTCTAAGTATGGCAGTGTAGCTACTTAGATAATCTGAAAATAGTTCAATAGTAAAAAAAAATTTAGAAATGCAGGTTAAAATATAACAGAACTTTAAAATACTTAGCTGAATGTACAAGAAGATAAGGGAAATTATCAAAAGTCCAAGAGAAGAACTGAAACCTGAAATGGTAAGATAATAAAGCTGTTTAGGGTAGGTGGGCTGGTGGTTATTGCTATTACGGTTTTGACATTTAGCACAATTTAAGAATAGAAGATGAAATTTGAGGTTTCCCTGAAGCAATTAGTTGGGAATAAGACTCTTGACAGTCTACTGCTACTAGTAAAAGGGACATTTGGAAGAGGGGAAATAAAGAGCAACCTACCTGTCTATACAGGAGGTAACAAGGAAGTTTGTTGATTTTTATTTTTAACTATAGAAAGGAAAAAAGTATCTTCCATATAAATTTATAGCTGCCTGTAAGAGGGAGGAGCAGAGGGAGAGGGAGAATTTTTTTTTCCCTTGTGATGCTAGCCAATCTTTTTTTATTAAGGTTTAAGGAATCATCAGCTAGAATGAGTTACAGGTGCACATGGAACACACCTCAAACAGCCAACAATAACCCGCCTTCTCTCTTTGTTCCCAACCTACCGAGTCCCTTTACTCTACAGAATCCAGTATCATCATTCTTTCAGAAGGATCCTTGGATATACAAGCATTGGATGTATGTATCCATTTATTTTAATAAGACTGTTCAGTACTTTGTTTTCACTTGGAGAGAGAGAGAAGCTAAAGCAGGCTCCACACTCAGTGCAGAGCCCGATGCAGGGCTGGATCCACGACCCAAGATCATGACTTGAACCGAAACCAGGAGTTGATGCTTAACTGAGCTGCCCAGGTGCCCCTGTAACCAGTTTTTTGTTTGTTCATGTTTGGAATATACTTCTTCCAAACTGAAACATTAACATAAAAATCAGACGTGGGTTGGAGTTCTGGTTCTGGCAATGGTTGAGAAGCTGTATTGGCAAACCCTTTGGCCATAACAATAACAAATCAGACAGAATATAAGAATAGAAATACATAGAAGCTAATGAGGACACACTATTCAAAAGAAGGAGGCAGTCTAGGGGAGATGTACTTTTAATTGGCTTACTCCTTGTAGGAGCTCCGAATTCATGCAGGGGGACAGAGTTCAGGTAGAACACAATGGTCTTGCTGGGCCAAAGGACTGTGGTTGGAATTTGGCATTACTAGACAGGGTAGAAAAGGGGTAGGGAGGAATCTTTCAAGAGCAAAGTCACAAAATGTGTGTACCAGGTACTCTGCAGTCCTTGGCTAACTTGAAAGCTGTGCATGTGCTGAGTGATACTGCATGGAAATGGGTGGAAAGCAGCAGCTGGGAGATTGAAGAGTTGTGCAGAAGTTTTAGCAGTTGCCCAGTGCTGGGAAGATAGATTTTTGGGATCAGGTCCCACTAGGTTAAGAGGGGCGTGATGAAGACCATGGACTTTCCATTGAGGTTCCAGGAGGTCAAAACTAGATCTGAGGATCATGCCTTCATAGGAAGGAGGTTATTGGCCAATATTTTAAGTGCTTGACAACAAAACTCCACACTCTGTGGATTATCTTATTTTCCTGTAAAGTATTCAGAGGAAAAGCTCTTTGTGACCCTCAGAGATTTCTTAGACTTAATGCCAAAAGCATAATCCATAAAAGACAAAAGAAATCAATAAATTGGACTTCATCAAAATGAGAAACTTTTGCTCTGGCAAAGATCCTGTTAAGAGATTATGAAAAGACAAACTGCACATAGAAGGAAAATATTTGCAGACTACATATCTGACAAAGGGCTCATATTTACAGTAGTAAAGAACTCTCAAAAGTCAGCAGTAAACAAATAAAAAAATTAGAAGATGGGCAAAAGACTTGAGAGACATTTCACCAAAGAGATTATATATGGTAAATAAGTACATGAAAAGATGGTTAGCATTTTTATTCATTAGAGAAAAGCAACCTAAGACTGCATCTACATGTATATTAAAACAATCAGCATAATAAGTAGTGACAAGATCACGTGCTTGCAAAGATGCTGATAACTGGATCTTTTAACATTGCTGGTAGGAGTCTAAAATGGTATGTCTAGAAGACATTTTGGCAGTTTTATGAAAAATGAAACCCACATTTACCATATGACTCAGCAGTTTTGCTCTCGGGCTCCCTTTCAGATAAAAGAAATCCTATATTCATTCTAAAGTCTATATTTGACTGTCATACCAGCTTTATTTACAATAGCCAAAACCTGAAAATACTAAAATATCCTTCAATTTGTGAGTTATTACACAAATCTTGGCAATCCTTATCATGGAATAGTACTTCACAGTAAAGAGGAAGGGACTACTTATACACATGATAATTTGGGTGGATATCAAGGGTATTGTGCTGAAAGTCATATGTTATTCTTGAAATGACAAAATGAAATGACAAAATTATAGAGCTAGACAACAGACCAACAGACCCACCGTTGTTGGGATTAGGGATACTGAGAGTGGGAGTTTTACGGTAAAGGGATAGCAAGATTTTGGTGATTATCGAATAGTTCTGTATTGTGGTTGTGATGGTGGTTACATGAATCTACATATGTGATAATATGTCCATATTGTACCAATGCCAAATTTTTGTTTTTTGATACTGTACTATAATTGTGTAGGATATTAATCATTGTGGGAGCCTGGAAGAAGAGAGTATGGGATCTCTCTGTACTATTGTGGCTCCCTGTGAATTTATGATTAAGAAAAAGAATTTTATATTTTCTTACATATTTACCTCTATAGGTGGGTTTTTTTTTTTTTTTTTTTTTTTTTTTTTGAGAAGGTTGTAGGGGGAGAGAGAATCTTAAGCAGGCTCCATGCTCAGTGTGGAGACTGAGATCATGACCTGAGCTGAAATCAAGAGTTGGACTCTTAACTGATAAGCCACCTGGATGCTCTACTCTATAGCATTTTTTGTTCTTTTTTAAAAAAAATTTATTTATTTATTCATGAGAGTCACAGAGAGAGAGAGAGAGACAGACAGACAGAGAGAGACAGAGAGGCAGAGACACAGGCAGAGGGAGGAGCAGGCTCCATGCAAGGAGCCCGATGTGGGACTTGATTTCAGGACTCCAGGATCGTGCCCTGGCCTGAAGGCAGGTGCTAAACTGCTGAGCCACCCAGGGATCCCGGCATTCTTTATTCTTTTTTTTTTCCCTGGCATTCTTTATTCTTAACCCAGGTTTGTATCTAGGCCTATTTCCCTTTAGCCTGAAAGATTTACTTTAATATTTTTCTGTTAAATTCTCTGTTTGGAAATGAATTTATCCATTTCCTCTTTATTTCTTTATTTTGGAGAGTCTTTTCATAGATACAGAGTTCTGAGATAGCTTTTTTTTTTTTTCCAACACTTTAAAAATATCATTCTAGCATCTAGCATGGATGGTTTCTGATAAGTCAGCATTCATTCATGTGATTGTTTCTTAGCATGAAATATATAGTATTTCTCTAATTGCTCTCAAGATTTTCTCTTTAGTTTTGATTTTAAGCAGTTTGAGTATGATATGCCTAGTGTCCTCAATGTATGTATATCTTGGTCCAGGTTCAATATTCTTGGCAGTGTGAGCTGTTGTCTATCATGAATTTTGGAAAAAACCTCAACAATTAACAAATATTCCTTCTGTCTCTGTTTTGTGTGTATTATATACATAGTTTATGTTGCACTGTATATGAAATAGTGTAATGTTGATTTAAGGTGAATTGTGGTGACTTACAATTGCTCTTATAATCTGCAGAGTATCTAGTAAAAAATGAAACAGCTGTCACTAAATAGCTAATAGAAGAGATTAAATAGAATACTAAACGAATACTTCATTCAAAGAAGTCAAGGAAGAAGGAAGAAAGTTCAAATGGGTCAAAGAGAAAGCAAATAGCAAGATGATAGACTTAAACTTCTCCACATTGGTAATTACGTTCAGTGCCAGTGGCTTAAGTTGTCTATTCAAAAGGGGAGAGATTATCATATTGGATAAAGGAGAGAAACCTAGCTGTGTACAGTTTATATGAGACCTCCTTTAGATATAAAGATAAGCTAAAAAATGTGGGAAAAGATATACCATGGATATCTAATAACAAGAAAGCTTGTGTAGATATACTAATAACAAAGTAGACAGTAAGGAAATTTTGCCAGAGATGGAGATGAGTATTTTATAGTGAGAGTTTCAGTTCGAGGGGTCTGGGTGGCTCAGTTGGTTAAATGTCTGACTCTTGATTTTGGCTCAGGTTGTGATCTCAGGGTTATGGAATCGAGTCCCGTGTTGGGCTCCACACTCAGTGTGGAGTCTGTTTGAGATTCTTTCCCCTCTCTCTGCTCCTTCTACGTGCTCATTTTCTCATTCTTGTTCTCTCAAATACATGAAATAAAATCTTTAAAAAAACCTCATTAAGTAGTATTAACAATCCTTAATTTGTATGTATCAACTGATAACATTTAAAAATAGATGAAGAAACATTTGCTGGAACTACAGGTAGAAGTACCAATCCATTATTGTTGTTGAATATGTTTTAAACAAGGAGACAAAATCAGATCAAAATCAGAAGATTTGAATGATACAAATGAAACTGAACTAGTTGATGTTCACAGAACACTAACTCCAACAACTGTAAAACACATTCATCTTAAGTGCACACTGAATATCCACTCAGGCATTTTCAGCCACAAAACATATCTTAACAAAGGATTAAAATAAATGGAATTAATGACATTAATTAAAATTTAGAATAAATTCTCTGACTATAATGGAATTAAATTAGAAATAGATAAGAGGAAATCTGGAAAATCCCCCCAAATATTTGGAAATTAAAAAAAAATACTTCTAAGCAACTCATGTGCTAGTGAAGAATGTGCAAGAGGATTAAAGTATTTTAAACTAAATGATAATGAACATCTAATACATCAAAATTTTTGTGATACGCTAAAGGGAGATGATTTCTGATGAATTTAGTCCTTCTCTAAGATAGTGTAGATAGTAGTATACTACTCTACCATGTAGTATATACATTAATATATGTTTATATTTATTTACATTTATTTTCATTCAACATCAAGTTTATGTAGCTTTATGAGAAAGTACAAGACAGGTAGTATGAATGATAACAGCATGGAAGAAGTCTCATGATGTAGTAGGTATAACTAGTGATGATCCAAATCACTTTGCCATTGGGAAGTATGTGACTGAAAGAGATCAGGCTGGATGGGCATAGAACAATTCATTTTGGGGAAATCATAATCTTCAAAGTTAAAGTTTTCTTGTAACTGAGCTTTGCTATCTGTCTTCCTATTATCCATCCATTTACCAATGCTCACTACTCAGTGATCTGTATGTGTATCTAAATATCTATATCTGAGAGTGCTTTATATATTCTGGATATAAATCCTTTATCAGATGTGGTTTGCAATCTCCCTCCCAATCCCCCTCAATGCTGTGGCTTGTCATTTTATTTTCTTTATAGTGTTATCTAAAAGTTAATTTAGATCAAGTCACATTTATCAGATTTTCTCTTTCATGGATCATGCTTTTGATATCTTAAAGGTCCTTGTCTAGTCCAAGGTCACAAAACATTTTTCTTAGGTTTCTTTGTAAAATTTTTCAGTTTTGGATTTTATATTTGGGCCTATGATTTGAGTTAATTTCATATAAGATATTAGGTTTGGATAAAGGTATTTTTGGACAAGTAATGGGGTAGACACTGGAGGTACAACAGTGAACAAAAAAGATGTCCCTGTCCTCATGAAGCTTTATAATGGACAAAGGAAATTAAATAGAGAAAGAGGAAGTCATAAAGGAGCCTGAAAAAGGAGAGTGGTTAAGTAGAAACTCTTTAGTTGCTTTAGTAGATAGGAAGAGATGACCATGTGTCATCGTCATCATTTTTATTGCTTCTCAGATTTAGGTTAATTTGAAAACAGACATTAGGCTAATTTGAAAACAGGACTGGACTGTTTATTAGTAACTCATAAGAACAGTTTATATGTGGTAGAAGTCCGATGGGAATGATTGTGAGCAAGTGGGACATAGTATCAAGATAAAGAAGTTGCCCAGAAGTGAGCAAGTGGGACATAATATCAAGATAAAGAAGTTCAGCTACCAGTGTGGAGATTCACTCCAGAGACCTTGAAGAAAGAGGCTAGTGAGGGGCTAGCTGAAGGTATATAATCCTTTGGATGGGTAGAAGGGAATGTGATGCAGGAGGGTGACTAGCCTTAGGTCAGAGAAGGGACACTTTATCTTCTATAATAGGAAGAGAGGATTAATAAAGGTAAGTGGATGAGGGAGGGCATTAAGATTGGGTGGTGGGAGGATGTGCAAGATCTTGCATCTACTGGCTTCTGACAATGGACTATGTCAAGGTCAACATCAGAAAGAGGGAAATGCGCGCCCAGGGGATTTGAAGTAGATAAGTTCAGAAGCTGTCCTCTCCTTGGATGAGAAAGCTGGCTCACTAGGGAAAGAGAACATTCCACAGAAACTAAGCTTGTGATAAAGAATTTAAGGTGAAAGAAACGAGTCTGCCTTCTTGTATGATGTTCTCCAAAAGACCATTGGGTTTCCAGTCAAAGGAGTGGTTGAGTCCTTTGGAGGGAGAGAGTGGCCACTTTCAAACCCTTTTACATAGGATCCTATGGTTTTGAGTCTTATTATACCCCAGGACTCAGTCCACGTAGGGAAGCAAGTAAAGAAGGCTGAAAAGAAGGTAATGTACTCATTGGTTTGGATGGTATTATTGCATTATTATTGCATTATTGCATTTAAAACATCATCATGGAAAGGCTTTGAGAAAGGATCTTTTTTTTTTTTTTTTTTAATATTTATTTATTCCTGAGAGAGAGAGAGAGAGGCAGAGACACAGGCAGAGGGAGAAGCAGGCTCCATGTAGTGAGCCCAACGTGGGACTCAATGCCAGGTCTCCAGGATCAGGCTCTGGGCCAAAGGCAATGCTAAACCTCTGAGCCACCAGGGCTGCCCAAGAAAGGATCTTAAAAAGATGAGACTGGAGATTAGAGAGTATTTGAATTTAAGAAGTACTGGAGGTACTGTCAGGGTCCAGGAGATGACTGTGGGTGAGTGGCTGAATTGGGATGGAAACAGGCTAACGAACTGAGCAATGAGAACTATGTGGTTGGGGTTCTGGGTGTGTCTTCCACATGGATGTCCACTTTGCTGAAGATATGGACATGACTGCAGATGGGAAGGAAGGTGAGGAGCAAGGAATCAGTAGAGAAGAGGAGTGAGCCAGGGGGTCAGTTGTCTAGGGCACCCAGGAGGCTGGTGCATTATTATTATGTGAGATTCAGTCAGGGGTCCTTTTTTTTTTTTTTTTCCTAATTTAAATTCAATTTGCCAACATATAGTATAACATCCAGTGCTCATCCCATCATGTGCCCTCCTTGATGCCCATCATCCAGTTACCCTATCCCCCCACCTGCCTCCCCTTTGCAACCCAGCATTTATTTCCCAGAGTTAAGGATCTCTTATGGTTTGTTTTCCTCTCTAATTCTTCCGCATTTAGTTTCCCCTCCTTCCCTTATGGTTCCTTTTACTATTTCTTATATTCCACATGTGAGTGAAACCATCTGATAATGATCTTTCTCTGATTGACTTATTTCACTCAGCATAATACCTTCCAGTTCCATCTACGTTGATGTAAATGGTAGGTATTCATTCTTTCTGATGGCTGAGTAATATTCCATTGTGTATATATAGACCACATCTTCCTTATATATTCATTTATTGAAGGACATCCTGGCTCCTTTCACTGTTTGGCTGCTGTGAACATTGCTGCTATGAACATTAGGGTGCAAGTGTCCTGCCATTTCACTACATCTGTATCTTTGGGGTAAATACCCAGCAGTGTGATTACTGGGTCATAGGGTAGCTCTATTTATAACTTCTTGAGGAACCTCCATACTGCTTTCCAGAGTGGTGCACCAGCTTCCATTCCCAACAGTACAAGAGGGTTCCCTTTTCTACACATCCTTGCCAACACCTGTTGTTTCCCGTCTCGTTCATTTTAGCCATTCTCACTGGTATAAAGTGGTATCTCATTGTGGTTTTGACTTGTATTTCCCTGAATGCAAGTGATGTGGAACATTTTTTCATCTGTCTGTTGGCCATGTGTATGTCTTCAGTGGAGAAATGTCTGTTCATGTCTTCTGCCTGTTTCTTGACTGTTTGGTTTTTACCTGTTGAGTTTGAAAAGTTCTTTATAGATCTTGATACTAGCCTTTTATATGTCATTTGCAAATATCTTCTCCCATTCTGTGGGTTGCTGTTTAGTTTTTTAATCGGGGGTCCTTTGGCATGACAAAAAGTTTGGGAATGTTAGCAGGAGTGTGAAGGACACTAGCCTCCTCTCACCTCTAGATATACTTTGAGTTAGGTTCAGTATCACCTTTGCTGCATGCCAGGGCAACAGCAAACAGAGAGAGACATAAATTTTTGACCAGGATCTCAGAGAAAATGATTTCTCTCTTCTTCGGATATGATATTTAAATTTGGCCCATCACTGGGACTTGGTTAACAAAAGTGTTGTATGTCTGCCAGTATATGTGTCACAGCTCAAGACATAGTATTTACTCAATTGTGGTGGGTGGGAAGAACTTCTAAGAAAAAAAAATTAGCCATGTTTCTGGTAATACTTTTCTGTCTAAAGCCTGCAGTTAAGCCAGTTCTTCTTGTTGATAGCAATTTGTAAAAATGGTGTTTAGATGCTTTCCTGGAGAAAAAAAAAAAAGACTTCTACCTTGTTGGTAGAAGTCTTTATATTTTCCCCCCTTTTGTAGTTATTAAAAAGCCCCACAAAGTGGTTTGTGCCCCATTGTTGTGTCATTGTAGTCTTCTCAGGAGTTTTGTGTTGAGGGCCTGGGAGATGCCATCTTTAATATTAGATACTGTGAAACCATATCTGGCTCCTGTATAGCCCAAGCTGAGACTGTTTTCAATTACTGTGCTCCACATTGTTAGTTTTAGCAACTCTGCCCTTGTACCTCCCTGCTAAACAAACTTGTTTTACTGTTACTTTTTAGACAGCATCAGAAACAAATTTGTTAAAAAATGATAAAGAGTTGAATAGTATTCAGGTCTTTGTGTGGGACAAAGTGAAACATTCTGGATTTGTTGTATTAAGCCATGATGCCTAAAGTACATATCATCTGGGAGAATTGCCATATTTGAATCACTTTTGCATTAAACACATATTAAACAGCTCACATCAAAGAATTCTTAAAAGGCATGTTTCCTAATTTCTTATAATGGTAGGATTCATTTAATTTCTTACCTAACATGTTGTAGAACGATTTTTAGCTTCTGTGTTTTCTGCTGTAATTTTTATGCTCATTTTACATAGGCTATGCATATACCTTTGTTATAATATTTTAAGAGCAGCAGTTGTGAGGCTTATATATTTGAATGTGATATAATTTAGTAATCCTTGGGAGCCTAGCAGAGCATCACATTTAATTTTCTATTAGATGAAAGAAACCTGGAAAGAGAATTGGTGATGGAGAGAATTGCACAAAACAAAACTAATCAGAGCTGATCCCTGAGGCAGAAAACTGCAATTTAAAATGAGCTTCCTTTGTATTTGAGGAATGTTGACGGACAACTATTAAGAGCATAGTAACAAGTAAATAATAGTAGTTATATATAGTAAGCTCCAACCACACTATTGAGGTTATATTCTTTGTGCCATAACTTTTAAATTATTCCAGACCCTAAACGACTCAATATTAATGAAGGACAATGGTAACTTGGTTTCTTAAGAAAACATTTATGTAGCAGGCATAATTGTGTTCTGTTGATCCCAAGTAAAAATGTCATTTGACTCTCGATAAAGATGTGAGTGTGTGTGTATGTGTGTGTATGTGTGTGTGTGTATATATATATATATATATATATATATATATATATATATATATATATAAAATCTACACCCTGCTACCTCCTTCATTAGGTACAGAAGAAGGGGTTTACCATGACAGTGTGGCAGTACCTGGAATATGTGTCTGGCTTTGCTTTTTCTGTCTAGAATGACTTCTCCTTCCCTCTTGGTCAGATTTAGTTTGTGGTTGCCAGGAGGAGGTGGAGGAGGGTGGAAATAAAGGGTAAGTATCTCTTTCCAGTATAGCTATCAAAGAGTCCTGGCTGCAGTACCTGACATTGGTAAGAAAGCACTTGTTAGAACAGCATGACTTTTTTTTGTCATGGTAGGTTGATACTAGATTGAGGACTCTAGAGACTGCCAATGTCTTACTTTGTTTTACCCTCCCTTAGCCACTGCCACACATTTGCCAATGGTGAACATTGTTGCTTGATGAGTAGTCAAGAAGCCAAATATAGGGGCTGATTCTCTGATACCAAGATGACATATGAATTCAGTGTCCCTGGCAATTCTAACAGTTCCTTTTTTTTTTTAATTTGACTAAAACTAACTCAAAACTATAAAATCAATAGTTTGTGAAGGCTTCGAAGGCTATTACTGAAAATGAAACCTGACAACTTAGTCATTGGTCAGTCTAAGTGTTTAATAATATTGATATGATTTTCCAAGAAGGAAAAGATGAATCTAGCTCATGGGGACAGAGGAAGGTAGGGAATGTCATAATTTTAATGATAATTGGTTTCAGAAACCAATATGGGAAAAACTGGAAAGTGAAGCTTGCAGAGGGAATTATATCATTCATAGTTCCTCACACATGGTGCCCTCAAATTGGGATAATTCACTGATGGTTCATTTACAAAGGGATGATTAACTACAAGAGATGGTGCAGTTATCCGGGGTTAGTAATAGCAGGGTTGCTCTTACCTCTTGGTCCAAAGAGAAGAAGGGAGGTACATGCCATTCCTGGCACAACATTTGGGAGTTGCATTGGGAGGCTGACTTAAAGGGGCAGTACTATTGATAGTACTGGTAGAGATGGCTGAAGTGCAGGGGCAGAGATGGTTAATCAATACATGGAATAGGCATCTGTCCCTGTGAGGACAAAACATTCCCTTCATGATCAGAGTTCCAGTGTAATCAGTCTGCCACTGGGTGACCACTTGGGTCCTCTAGACAATGGAGTTACATCAAGACTCAGTGTTGGCTTTTGTTCATGACAGGTTGGGAACTTGGCAATGGCAATGGCCAAGTTATCCCTAGTGAGCAGAAGTCCATGTTGTTGGGCTCTTGCATAGCCTCCAACCTTGGCCTCCATGCTGTTTTGTTTGTACATGGGCTCATTGAGCAAGTACCAGGGAAAATGGTGAAGGATGTTGATTGGCATCCCCAGGTGGTTCTGCTTTTCCAGCTGACTATTGATGCCTGCTGGTGGGGCATTTCTGGAGGTGAATTATGAATGTATTTACAGTCTATTGCCATTCAAGAGGCTTCCATCTATACCTCTCTCCCTATAGTTTAAACTTTTTTTTTTTCTGTCTCTTTTTTTTGGGGGGGCATGATTTTGTTCTTTCTAGGTTTTTGATCCCCTTCAGTTACTGCCTCTGAGTTGGTGTAGATCCATCTCTTAATCCATCTCTCTTTGTTAATAGGTGTACCACACAAAGTTTTGCAGACTCAGAGTATTTTCTTTCATCATTGTCTTTGTGGGCCGAGTTGAGTGGGGTTACAGTGAAGTGGCCATCCACTTTCTGTTGATGCAGATTCATATGTGAACTGGAGAGGGAGGAAATACAGAACTCCCTAGGAAGTCATGAAAATGGGTCAAGGAAGGGAGAGGCAGCTGAGCAGTGGGAGCAGATAACCATAGGAGTCTGAGTCACCTGCATTTGGAGTGAATGAAACTGCTTGGCTTGGGCCCATTCTTACCACTGTAATTTAAAAATAAAATGCTATTGTGTGCAACCAATGTTATAGTAACATGCAGTTCATGATGGGTAGGTCAGGTTTCCTATTATTCCAGGGTCAGGCATTCAGTCTCCACCAGGGTCCAGCAACAAGCCTGGAGCTGCTTTTCAAATGGAGTGTGATTGTTGACAGAGGGCAGGACAAGACCTTATTCCAAAATCCTAGAGGGTCTGTGTTATGATTTCTGCTGCTAGGGCTTGCCACAGGCTTTGTATAGCATCCCTATCTGCCACATTCAGTTCCAAAGGCATTAAGTCTGCTGAGTCTTAAGACTCAGCTGAGGGCAGCCCTGGTGGCTCAGCGGTTTAGCGTCTGCTTTCAGCCCAGGGTGTGATCTTGGAGACCTGGGATTGAGTCCCACGTCGGGCTCCCTGCATGGACCCTGCTTCTCCCTCTATCTGTGTCTCTGCCTCTCTCTCTATCTCCTCTCTGTGTATTCTCATGAATAAATAAAATCTTAAAAAAAAAAAAAAACTTTAGCTTGGACTGGTTGTAGAACCCTTTCATGGACCCCTCTCAAAACTAGCAGCCTTGTCAATGATCAGTAAATGGGTTGGAGCCTCCAAAATCCAAGCAGACTCACCCATTATTGAGCCTCCTTATTTGGGTGAGTAATGCAAGGTACAGCAATCTTCTCTCTTACTTTAGAGGGAATATTATCACATGCCCCAAGACCGCTGGATTCCTAGGTACTTACCAGTGTAATAGGCCATGAATTTTTGCAGGACTTATCTCCTACCCTCTGACATACAAATTAGGGTGCTACTTACCAGGTCTATTTAGCATGTCACCAGTATAAAGAAACAGTATGATATCCTGAAGATTATCAAGATGAGGGGGTCCCTCTGGACTATATTATGACAGAGCAGGAGACTTGATATAGGGGCAATTTGGCAAGCAGAAACTGCTTCTGATTTTATTCACTGATTGGAATGGAAAAGAAAGCGGAACAAGTGCCAGGGGCTATGGCTATGTTAATTTACTTCTGTAGAGATACAGTTACAATAGGCATCATCAGCTGATTAAATCTGCAGTCATCTGTATCTCGAACCCTTGTGGCTTCTCTACTGGCCTAAAGGGCAAGTTAAATGTGGATGTGTTAGAAGTAACCATCCCTGTGCTTTTCAAGTCTTTGGTGACACTGGTTCCTAATCACTGATCTAGTGGATATGGCTTGCTTTTGGTTTATTGTCATTGGGTGGACAGACAAGGCAGGTGTTGTAGTTCTAGGAGTTTCCACTTTGTCTCTTTGTACTCAGTCTTCAGTCCGCTGGGTGGGAATCAATTGTGGGGATCCTACTAGTTACTATATCTTTTCTCATTGCAGTTCTAGGACTAGGGAAATAACCAAAGATAGGCCCATGGGCCCATTGGACAGATGTGAAATGGATTTAGTAAGATCCTATGTGGCACCAGGCCTCGATGAGCTCTTTCTTGATCTGACTACTGGAGTATAGTGGCTTCTTAGATCTCCAGAGATCAGCCCAAGTTCAGAGCCAGTATCTAAGAAGTTCGAAGGGTCTGGGAATTTTCCCAGGACAATTTACCCAATTGTCCCATGGTAAAAGTCTGAGGACTTTCTGGGGGAAGGAAAGTGGTAGGGGAAGATCCACAGCATTCACTGTGGCCATTTTTTAGAGGTCCTTGTGGAAGGGACCTTTAGCTTAGTGAATGAGCTCTGGATCTTGAACTGTCTTGGGCATTGGATCTGGATGAGAAGCTGTAAATCCTTGGTATGGTTTTTTTTGTTTCGTTTTTTTTTTTTTTTTTTAGGGTTCTGCCCAATAGACCTAGAAATTTTATTATATGTCAAACATCAAATTAGTAGGCTGATTTGATGGCAGTTTACCATTGTCTTGGATTCTAGTGGGTCAGAGTACTTTGATCATCAGATTGCCATGTGACTCACTGTGGCACTTGTGCCTATGGTTAAGTGCTCATTGGCCTCTATCATTGCTAGATTCCATTATTCCCATTGTGACCAGAGAACCCAGTTCTGTTGTATTTTCCACTCTCCCCTCTGGCCTGTCAAGGATAGCCAAGGGCTTCTCAAAGATTCTGGTGCCCCACTCGGTAACTCATGTTTTTCAGGCCCACCTGGGATTGGTGGTTTAGGGTGGGTGGGCAGATTGCATTTGTAGAACCATTCCAACATTTTCAGTTCTGAGTTTTCAGACTCTGTTCTCTGTAATTCTGATGTCCAGGCTATGCCCCAGACCAATTAAATTAGACTTTTCTGGGGCTGGATTCAGGTATCTATAGTTTTTAAAGCTCTGCGAATGATTCCAATATGAGGGCAATGTTGAGTCCCACAGTAGTGATTTCAGTGTTGTTCTAGACCTTAAGCATCACTGCGCAACTTGTCGGATATACAAATTCTCAGGCCCCCACCCCAGACATACTGAATGAGAAACTCTGGGGGTGGAGTCTAGCACTGTTTTTACAAATTCTTTAGTAAAATTGAGAATCACTGTTCTACAGTCTGCTGGGGGAAATCCTAGCATTTTGACCTCATTAACTATAGACTATCATTAAGGTCATGTTATCACTAGTCAGCCTCGAAAACTCCCAGGTATTTGAGTCTTTGGTCTCCCAGGTGAGAGGCAATGTGAATGTGACCTGTAGAAATGCTTTTCAGACTTGGTTCAGCTCTCAGGAAGATTTCCCCCTGCTTCATTTAGTACCAAGATCTCAGGACTCCTTACTGTCCTCTCTTGCAGGCTGGTTCATTTTTTATTCTTACATCCTTGGAATTTCAACTGAATGTAAATGATCTCCTATATTTGATGCCACACTATGGATAGGGCCTAAGGTTTGTCTTTTGTTCCATTTCAAAAGGTTATTTCAAGGTCACCAAGATTTAGCACATGCCACCAAGGTTAAAGTATCCTTTTTTTAAAAAAAAAAGATTTATTTATTTTGAGAGAGAGAGAGTGAGAGAGAAAGGGTGAAAGAGCATGTGTGCGCAGGGGGAGAGGGAGAGAGACTCTCAAGCAGACTCCCTGTTGAGCATGAAGTCCAATATGGGGCTCAATCCCATGACCCTGAAATCAGGATCTGAGGCAAAATCAAGAGTCAGTTGCTTAACTGACAGAGCCACCCAGGTGTCCAGGGTTAAAGTATCTTGAGTGCTTGCTTATTTTTCTGTTTTCCTCTTTTCTATTTTTTGGTCTTTCAGGTTTCCTTAATTTCTTTCCAATTTAGCTGTACATTTTTATTAAGATACTTAAAAATATTTTACCCGATGTTTCTTGTTATTTTCAATGTAAGGAATATTCAGGATATGTTGTATGCCATCCATCTGAAAGGACAAAAAGTTTTAATGGTTACTCAGATTTCAAACTACAGATTCATTACAGATTTATTGCACTGTGACATCTAATTTCTTAACTTAATCTGCATAGCAAGATTTATTCATATACTTGTAATACACTGCTTTTTCTGGTGGTTGGTGCTTCGCAGCTGGGGTGCAGATTCATGATATAAATGTTGATGGCAGATCTTAGCTGCCACACAAATGATCTTTCACCCTTAGATATATGTGTGATAGTTTACTGAGTGTTTTATTAATGATTATTTTAAAGTATGAAAACTCCTTTATTTCTGTGTATAACTCGAGTGGTCTTCTTACATTGAACAAGGGTTCAGTCTCATGATAGACTAGTTTATGTTGCGGTAATGGAGACTATCAACATCTCGGGCTCACCTTTGTTCTTACAGGGCCTAAGTGGCTCTGAGGGCAGCTGACCTCTGCCTTCCAAGCTGCTTCTGTCCTATATGGCATCTCCATCCAGTGTAATGCTTTAAAGTTTCCTGGGGCAAGGAAGAGAGACTGGAAAATTGCACATGGGCATATGATGGGCATCATTTCCACTTTTAGCCAGTCACCAGAACTAGTCATACTGCCTCATCCAACTCCAAAGGGGGCTGAGAAATCTTTTTATGTGTCCAGGAAAGAAGAGGAACTGGTCAGCTTGGTACTATCTACTGCTTTTCCAGATTGAGTCTGCCTCGTGTAAACATATGCGGTATTTATTAGGAGGGAATGAGCAAGGTCAGAGGCTCCAAGAAAAAGTTTCAAGCAGTCGGGATCTGGCAGCTCTAGAAGGCCTCTGGAGCAGGACCCTCTTGGGGTCTGGCTTGTGGCCCCCACCAGAATGGTGAACGAATTTCAGTTTCTTTACTCTGTGTCACGCCGCTCAAGGTTCAGATTTCTGAGCAAGAACCCTGCTGGTTGAATTTGAATTGTGGCCTTCCCTTGACTGTACCAGTCCATGGAAGGAAAGATGTTTCTGAAGGGAGTCAGGGACCCTTTCAGGTTCCTTATTTGGAGTGCAGAACGTCTGTTTTGTTATCCCACAGACTAAGCGCAGTATAGGAGAGGTACTTCCCCAGAAGGAAGCTGAGGGATGTTAGGAAGAGGGACTGGTGACCAAAAAATGACAAATTTCTTTTGCAGTCTAGAGTTATTGACACCTAATTTAAAAATAAAACCCCGAAACAACCCTGGGAAGTTGATAAATCTTGTGTGCCTAGTGCTTCCAAACTTACTATAGGACTGTAAAAGACTGTAAGAAATCTGCTTATATATTATATTTGTTTTTCCTGATAGTTTATTATCGTTAAGAGAAGGAATCCAGTTATAGGTTGTTTATTTATATTTAGGCCTCAACAGGGAAGTGACGTGTTAGCAGTCCTTGCCGCATCTTCCCATTATCTGATTTTAGAAGTTAGGTGCCAATTTAAACGCAGTTGCCCAACCAATATACTGAGATTTAGAGATTAAGGGTTACATCCACAGAAGATAATGTGAAAACTTTGATGTCAAGGTGTTGCCAGGAGAGCATCGTGCAGACAATGCTGCTTCATTACAATAACATTTTCAGTTATTAAATACAGAACAGAATTTTATTCAAACAAGTTTTCTATCTTTCTTTTGCATCATTGGCCTGTCTTTGTGTCAAGACTTCATTCTCTCTCTCACTTTTTTAAACTAGTACTTGTGAAAAAGAGTAAAAAGAGGGTTTGGAGTTTCAAGTCTACAAGTGTGATTTTACTTGGCAAGACTTAATCAGAAATGCAAGATCCAAAGGAATCTAAGACTTAATATGAATAAAATTTAAGAAAGGACTATGAGGCTTATCATGTTTTTATTTTATGCTACCCTAGCTATGTTCGGGATATTGAAAGCGGGGTTCTAAGGAAAAAAAAAAACAGCCTGGGCAGATTGGTATCAATTAGAATTCTCTGTTCTCCTGAAATGTTGGGAATACCTCTTACTTCAAAGGTCAGGGGAGGATGCTAAACAATATCTAATTTAAAAGATTATGTTATAGTTGTTAGGATGACTGCTGCTGTATCTCCCACTAGGAGTAGTTACGTAGGACTTAAAAAAGAGGTCTCTTTGGCTTAAAAATGCTGACCAAATAGGAAATGCTAGATATTTTCTGGATCTGGAGTTTCAGTTTCTTTTTGTAGTTGTTAATTGTATACCCTTGAATAGAAACATTTACGAACTATTTTGAGAGTCAGGAGCAAGTAAATTTATTACTGTGCAAGTGTCAGAATATTAGTTTTATAACTGTAGAACTTCCATGCTTTGGTATTCTTAATTCATCTTCCTGTCTTTTTGCCTTTGACCTAAGAGACTCAGTCCAGGGTAGGTAAGAGTGACACACATTTGACCATTTAATTCAACCAGGTGACTTCAGAATAAAGCCAAAGAGGCCTTATTCCACCTTGTCAAAGTAGGTATAAAATAGGTTTGGATTTCAAAGTAGTTTAGGAACTAGTATAATCTTAAGTTATTATTTGTAGTGGTCCACCAATCATGCCTGTGGTCGCAGAAAGATAGTTTCCATTAATGATGGTATAGATATGCTAAAAGCATAATGATACTGGAAATAAGACTCCTCTCATCTCCTCATTTTTCTTAGGTTTTTTAAAAAATGAATGTAATAGTAGCATAATATTTGAATATCTTATTTTTCTTTTTCTTAAAAAATTTTTTTTAAAAGAGAGATAGCATGTGTTTGTGGTGGGGGTGGGGGAAAGGGGCAGAGGGGGAGAGAGAGAGAATCTTAAGCATGGAGCCTGACCCAGGGCCCATTCTCATAAGGTAATGACCTGAACTGAAATCAGGAGTCGACCCTTAACCCCAGTGAGCCACTCTGATGCCCAGTATTTTTAGCTCTCTTAGTTTCAGTGTTCGAAGACTAGGTGAATTTTTACAGAATACAGGAAAATATGCATAAGAACAGTATCTACACATTATTTGGATTTTTGAGTTTGATGAACTAAACAAATGTATTTTTAACTTTTTTGTTCTGTTTCATATCAGCATTTTCCAATGTCCTTGTACCTAGGTCAACAAAAACTTTTCTTCTTGGTATTTGTCATTTATGTGGCATATTTGTTTATTAATCTTACATTTTTCCTTTTTAATTTTTTTTTATTTATTTTATTTATTTATGATAGTCACAGAGAGAGAGAGAGAGAGGCAGAGACACAGGCAGAGGGAGAAGCAGGCTCCATGCACCGGGAGCCCGACGTGGGATTCGATCCGGGGTCTCCAGGATCGTGCCCTGGGTCAAAGGCAGGCGCCAAACCGCTGCGCCACCCAGGGATCCCTGCATTTTTCCTTTTTAATATTAAAATTTCTTTCAAAATTTAAAAATAGCAAGTGGAAAAATCTAAAAAAAAAACATTATATGTTGTGTACTGTTTAGTGCTATCCAAAGTTAGCTTTTGCAAGAGACATGTCAGGTTGCTGTGGTATTACTAGGGTAGATTATATGATGTGTGCCTGTTTACAAGACACCAAGGGCTGAAGCAATTTCTGTTATGCTGCAGGTAGTTCAGACAGTTTTATCTCTTTTAAAGATTTGCAGTGTTGAAATGTTTTTAATTTCAAGTGATACTTACTGATAAAAAATGCCAGTGGATTATAAAATGGAGAAATATTATAAATCCCTGCCACTAACTTTGTGAAGTAGAGAGTGGGATCCAGGTTTCAAATTTAGTATAAGGTTGACTTTTTAAAAGAATTAAACCCTTTATTTTGAGATTATTTTAGATCGTATGCAGTTATAAAAAATAATACAGAATGCTATGGATGTATACTTCATCCAGTTTTTCACAATGGTGACATCTTGGAGAACAGTGTTACAATATTACAATCAGGATATTGGCATTGAAACAGTTAAGAAACAAAACAGTTTCATCTCCAGGGATCCCTCATCTTGCTGTTTTATAACCATACATATTTGCTGTATCACATGTCTCATTCCCACCCCAACCACTGACAACCAGTAATTTACTCTATTTCTATACTCGTGTAATTTTGAGAATGCATAAATGCAATCATATGGTATGGAACCTTTTGGGACTGACTTCTAAAATTTAACATAATTCTTTGGAGATTTATCTAGGATGTTGCTTGTGTCAGTCCCCCCCCCCCTTTTTTTTTCTTACTGGTATTCCATGTTATCAGTTGTATCACAGTTTATTTAACCCCATTTACCCATTGAAAGATACCTGGGTCATTTCAGGTATTAACAATTATTTGTTAAAGCTACACATTGATGTGCAGGTTTTTGTGTGGACGAAAGTCTTCATTTCTGTGGGATAAGTTCCTAAGATCTGAAGTTAGGTAAAGAGTAAACTTACCACCAAGTCATAGTTTTTCTGGGATATATGGCCAGGGGTACAGTTTTCTGGGTAATCACACGTTTAGTTTAGTTTTTTTTTCCCCCCCCAGGAACTGCTACACTATTTTCCAGAGTGGCTATACCATTTTGTAGCCTACCAGCACTGTATGAGTGCTCTAGTTACTTTCCATCCTCAGCAGCAATTGGTGTTGTCACTATTTTGTGCTTTTGCCTTTCTGATAAGTATATAGTGATCTCCCATTATGGTTTTAATTTGCATTTCCCAAATTGCTTATCATATTGAACATATTTTCCTGTGCTTATTTGTCAACTGCACATCTTGTTTGATACAGCGTCTCTGTGCTTTTGGTGTCAAGTCTACTGTTTTACCTACATCCCATTCCCATTCTACCCCCACCCCCCCAGTTTTTTAGTTTCATGTTTTACATTTAAATTCATGGTCTATTTTAAGTTAATGCTTTGTATAAAGTGTTAGACTTAGGTCAAGGCTTACTTTTTCTTTGTCTTTTGTATAACCAGTTGCTCCAGCATCATTTGTTGAAAAGGCTGACTCTCCTCCATTGGATTGCCTTTGTACCTTTGTTAAAAAATACTAGGCTCTACTTGTGTGGAGCTATTTTTTGGATTCTCTGTTCCATTGATCAATATGTCTGTCTCTTTGAAAGTGCCACACAGTTTTGATACATATCTATATAATAAGTGTTGAAATCAGGTAGAATAATTTCAACCACTTTTCTTTTTCAAAATTGTTTTGGCTATTCTAATTCTTTTGCCTTTCCACATAAATTTTAGAATAATCTTGTTGATAGCTACAAAAAATTTTGCTGGGATTTTGATAGGAATTGCATTAAACTGGGCTATCAGATTGGGGAAAATTGACATCTTTACTATGTTGTTTTCCTCTCTCTGCACATGGTATATCTCTTGTTTTGTATTTGTTTAGAAGGTGGTCAAGCAGGACTGGCCACCAGAGGAGACAGAGGGGAGGCTCAGGAAAACAAAGTTTATTATACTCACAGGTCCTAGAGACAGGCAAGGTGTGCCATTCAGGGCCACATGGAAGTGATTAGGAGGCAGAAGACAGCAGCAAGGGGAATGCCTAAGCCGTTGCCTTTATTGGGGTTTCCACAGGAAAGACAAAGGAAGACAAGGGAAGGGTAAATAGTTTAGTATTGGGTTGTTTGATTGACTTCAGCAGGCTTTGGGATATAGGGGTAGTCTCTAGTTGGATGGTAACTGGCTCTGAGATGATGAAGGCAGAAGAATATTACCTCCTGGAGTGTATGGGCCAGATAGAGGAATGGCTAGTTTGCATATCAAATAGATAATTATTTGGGTCTTTGATGTCTCTAAGAATTGGCTACCCTTGGGAAGGCCAGTTTCTCCCCAGTCAGAAAGATTTTTTTAAGATGTCAGTACATCATAATTACAGAAAATACAACACACACATACACATGCACACAAATTCATTTCTCCATTTATTTAGATCTTCTTTGATTTCTTTTAAACAATATTGTGTGGTTTTAGCATATAGATCCTATACATGTTTTATTAGACTTATACTATTTAACATTTGCAGTGATTGTAAATGGCATTTTTAATTTAAGTTTCCATGTGTTCATTACTTATATGAAAAAATGCAGTTAGTTTTTGAATGCTAATATTTTATCCTGTCACCTTGCTAGCCTCATAAGTTGTAAGGAGTTTGTTTCTGTAGATTTTTTGGTATTTTCTGTAAAGACAATCATGTCATTTGCAAATAGCTTTCTATTTCATATTGAGTGAATTGTGATAGTCTGTGTTTTCCAAGGGGTTGGCCCATTTTGTCTAAGTTGCCAAATTTGTATGTGTAATGTCCTTTTGATATGTCTTGCTTGTTTTCTGCCCACTTGTTTTGTCAATTATTGAGAAGAAGATGTTGGAGTCTACAAGTATAATTCGGGGTTCATTTCTTTTTATAACTTTGTCAGTTTTTGGTTCACATATTTTACAACTGTTTGGTACATGCACATTTAGGATTGGTATATTTCATTGGTGGATTGCCCCTTTTATTATTATGTAATATTTCTCTTGGTCTCCGGTGATTCTCTTTGCTCTGAAATCTGTTGTGTGATATTAACATAGCCATTCCTGTTTTGCTTTGATTACTGCTGTATATATATATGTATATATACATATATATATGTATATATACATATATATATACACACACACAAACATATATATTTGCTTTCAATTTGTCTATATCACCATCTTTGATATTTCTTGTAGATAGCATAAACTTGGATATTTTATCTATATATCTATATATCTATATATCTATATATCTATATATATATATACATAGCCATTCCTGTTTTGCTTTGATTACTGCTGTATATATATATGTATATATACATATATATACACACACACACATATATATTTGCTTTCAATTTGTCTATATCACCATCTTTGATATTTCTTGTAGATAGCATAAAGTTGGATATTTTATTTTATTTTATTTTATTTTTTTTTAAAGTTGGATATTTTAAATGAACTCTTTAAATTTTTTTTTTTTTTTATTTATAATAGTCACATAGAGAGAGAGAGAGAGAGAGAGGCAGAGACACAGGTAGAGGGAGAAGCAGGCTCCATGCACCGGGAGCGCGATGTGGGACTCGAACCCAGGTCTCCAGGATCGTGCCCTGGGCCAAAGGCAGGGGCCAAACCGCTGCGCCACCCAGGGATCCTTAAATGAACTCTTTAAATTGTATTTAGACCATTTACATTTAATATAATTATATATTTGATACTAAGTCTACCATTTTGCTCTTCTTCTTGCTATTTTTCATTTTTACTTTTATATGAATTACTGAACATTTTTTATAATTTTGATTTTTTTATAGTATTTGAGTGTATCTGTATAGATTTTACTGGTTCTAGATATTAGATATACAACATACATATAATATATATGTGTAGACTTTTGTGTAACCTGTCGTTTTACCAGTTTAAGTGAAGTATAGAAAACTTACCTCCTTTTCAACCTTTTAATTTCCCTCATTTAAAAAAATACTTATTTATTCATAAGAGACACAGAGAATGAGAGAGGCAGAGACACACAGGCAGAGGGAGAAGCAGGGTCCATGCGGGGAGCCCGGTGGGACTTGATCCCGGGTCTCCAGGATCATGCTCTGGGCAGAAGGTGGTGCTAAACCACCGAGCCACCCAGGCTGCCCCTATTTCCCTCATTTTCATATAATTGTAAATATGTCCTCTAAATATTTAGAGCCAAAGCAGACATTATTATAATATTTGCTTCAACCAACAAACATAGTTTAGGAAACCTAAAAAGAGAAGAAAAGCCTGTTATATTTACTTATATTTTTGCTTCTCATGTTCTTGTTTCCTTCTTGATAATTCCAAGGTTCTTTCCTCTATCATTTTTCTCTTTGGAATGCTTCCTCTAGCATTCTTTTGGGGTAGGTATGCTGGTAATGAATTGCTGTTTTTGTAGGTTACAAAATAAAACCCCCCAAAGTCTGAATATTGTTAATATCAGATAATTTGATGTAATGCTAGTGGATGATTAGTTAAGGTCAAGGAAAAGGAAGACTGTAGAAGTGACCTGGTGCAAGCACTAATGTGATTTTACGTTTACCTTTCCTTCTCACTCACTTCACATAGAGGGTTCATTCTGTGTGAGGCAGTAAGTGGTGAGGGATACTCATTGCAATATATCTGTTCAGGGGAATACTGCTCAATAATAAAAAGAACAAACTATCGATATATGCTACAACATGGGTGACTCCCCAAAGCATTATGCTAAGTGAACAGAGCAAGAGCAAAAAGAATACATAGTATATGATCCCATTTACATGAACTCTAGAAAATGTGAATTAATAACAGAAAGTAAATCAATAGCTGTCCAGGGAAAGGAAGAAAGGGAGCAAAATGGAGGGATTACCAAGGGAACTTGAGGTAACATGTGGAGGTATTATCTTGTCTGCGGTGGTGATTTCATAGATGTATACATATGTTAGATGTACCGAATTGTACATTTTAAATATATGTGATTTATTCTGTCAGTTATAACTTAATAAAGCTGTTTAAAAAATACCACATCAACAAGTGTTCCTCCAGTGCATGGCTATTGTGCAGTAACCCCACATGCAGGTCCAACTCATCCACACTCTTGTTTACAGAGTGAGGCCCATGATCACGTGCTTGGAAGTTGTGGCATTGTCAAATTCTTCTGGAAGTTTTTAAATGCTTTCTTCAGTTTCTGTACTTAAATCTTTGTTGACAGTAAGAAACAGTTTTATCTGTGCACTATACTTTGAATCACACTGTTTGGGGTGCACTATTTTATATACATTTTTTTCCATCTCAGAATGGGGCCATTCTACATGTATCATTTTGAATCTACTTTATTCTACTTTATGGTCACACTGTGATTTGACTAATTTGTGTTCTGGTGTATGAATTCTGGCAATGAGCATATGTATGTAATTTTCTTAGCATGACTCCCATGAACTTAACTGGATCTGATAAAATATCCTGCTGAATTTCAAAGTGGATTATCTCAAAACTTTGGTATAACATTTCCTTCTCTCAGATTTTTAGAAGAATCATTTAAAAGTTTCATGCAGTGTAAGAATTTTTCAAACTGGGGTGTGCTGGAGGATGGTAGGCTCTAGCCTGGTAAAATCTGTGCTTAGATCTTGGCTGTCCAAGTGAACTGGACAGAGAGACTTGCTGTTTGTCTTTCAGCCTCCCTTTCCTGTCTTTAGAGATGGAGCAATAGTTGCCTTGTAGGATCAGCAATACAGTGAAAGTGCTTGGTAACTGAAAAGTGCTATATGTATGTGCCTTTCTTTTACTGAATATATTTTTACCTTCATCTGGGATAGTTACTAATTTTTTTCAGGAATAAGTCTCATATTTTGAAAATAATTTGGACACTAGTTCTTAAAAATGGAGGGCAAATTTTGTAGAGTGTCAGGTCTTTTACATACAGGTTAAAGAACTGAGAAATACATGTGAACTAATATACTTTTTTTCCTTTTCAGGCAATTGCTGTCTTAACTGAATTAATTAGGGAAAACTTCAGGAATAGCAAACTAAAACAGTGCCTCTTACCAACGCTTGGGGAGCTGATCTACCTTGTAGCCACCCAGGTGAGGCCATCTGAGGAACTCTACTGCTGTTTGATGTGTTCTAACATATTCTGGCTGACAAGTGTTAATATCCTATAAAAGTTGTTTTGACTTTGTCCCTTAGAGCATACCTAAGAAACCTTGGGGAAAATTTTACCTTTGAAAGCGAAAGGCTATCAGTGTCTGTCTGTCTGTCTCCTTGTCTGTCATGGTCCCTCTCCTAGTGCATCCCACAAAGTATAGGAAATTCTCACACCATATTTTAAAACCAATCGACCAAATGTCCCTCAAACTACTTTTTTTTAGGTTGCTGCCATCTTTGACTCTTTGAAGATGAGGCCATTGGTTTTCTGAGTATAAAAGCTTCATTTCAGTTAAAAATACTGCTTTGTGCAAATAGAGCTCAACTTGTCCGTGAGAGTTTGTGACTATAGAATTTGACTTATTTCTTAAGTTGCAATATGAAGTGCTATTGAATTCAACAAAGAAAAATTAATGTTTCATTAGTGTTTCTATGAATGTTGATAATGATAAATTATAAGATATTTGATACTGAGGGTTTGTTTTTTTAAAAATTAATTTCAGAGGTAGAATTTAGTGACTCATCAATTGGATACAACAAAAAACCACTGCTCATGAGTGCCTTCCTTATTGCCCAGCACCCAATTATCCTTTCCCCTCACTCCCCTCCCCTCCAGCAACCCTCAGTTTGTTTCCTAGAGTTGAGCTTCTCTTATAGTTTGCCTCTCTCTCAATTTTCATCTTATTTTTCCTTTTCTTCTTCTATGTTCATGTGTTTTGTTTCTTAAATCCCACATATGAGTGAAATTATATGGTGTTTATCTTTCTGACTTATTTCACTTAGCATAATACCCTCTGGTTTCATCCATGTCATTGCAAATGGCAAGACTTCATTTTTTTCATGGCTGAGTAATATTCCATTGTATATGTATACTACATTTTTTTAATCTATTCATCTGTCAATGGACACTTGGGTTCTTTCCATGTTTTGGCTCTTGTGTACATTGCTGCTATAAAAATTGGTAATACTGAGTTTTAAGGAAGTACTGGTAAGAAGTAGTTGATCAGGAAGTTCTCTCACTACATTTGTGATGTTTTGGGTCCTAGATCTTGTTCAAATATTGTATAACCTGAGATCTTGCTCAAATGTATAATCTGAGTATCCTTAGTATCAAAGCTGAGCTGACTTCCTAGGCAATCATCATTTTAAGGCAATTATCATAATTATTATAAAACATCAGTATTTAAAATCATTTAGCTCCACAATTAATAATGGTAGCTGATACAGCAAACTGTCCTCTTTTTTTTTCCCCCCATTATTGTCTTGGCTATTCTTGGCCCTTTGCATGTTGGAATCAGCTTGCCCAATTCCGCAAATCATTTAAAAAATTGCATTGATCTATGCAGATCAAATTGGGAGGTACTGTTACCTTGATAATTTTGAGTCTTCTGCATATTTGGAATTCTACTGAACAAAATAATTATTAGCATGTGTACGGAGGAAGAGCGAAGTGTCAATTAGGAAAGTATCAGTATATTGTTGGTGTTTTGTCCTCCAGTGCACAAAAATGGTATTTCCATATATTTCTATTTTAAGAAATACTTTCATTTGAGTTAGTTCATTCTGTTCATAAAACTTTTGTACATCTAGTTTTGTATGAATTTGTTCTTAGGTAGTTTTATATTTTGAGAGACTACACATTCAGGAAGCTAGAAAACTAGGAAGTCAAGAAGGGTATATGGGGGACTGTGGCTTTCCTATTTTTGTTCCCTATGTGCCTTATTCCCTGGTAAATAATTGTTCTAATTGCATCCCTACCTGTTTCTCCATACACTTGGTAATCTTTCCCTCCCGTCTCTCTTTCTGCTCCCAGGCAAACACTGATTCACTTCCTGTCATATGGATTAGTTTGTATTTTCTAAAATCTTATAAATGGAATCATACAGAATCCTATTTCTATTTGTTTCAAAAAGTAGATCTAGAGAATTGTTTTCTTTGGTATGTGCTTTAATTGATATAAACTAAGGCTACTTTAATAAAGGGATGATTTGTGGCATTTGACTACAACTTAGGATAGCAAACTAGAAAAGGAAGTTATATCCCTGGATCCAAAAAAATCAATAACGTTTCATAAGATGAGGGCTTTTGTGGAATTGTCCCTTTGTGGATATATGTGAACCTTAAGATCTCAGATCAGTGCTGACCTGAAGGGATAATACATACTATGTATAATACAGAGACCTAAGCCCTGTCCTATTGGTTCTCTTTGTGCAAATAGTGCAAAGTTGAAGAGCAAAGGTGACAAGTTTGAGGATGGAAGACCAGAGTAGATTCTACAGAGGACATTAGGAGGCAACATACTTACAGTTTATGGGTTTCTTTTTTTTAAATCAAGGATACCTCCTACCTTGAGCCCAGTTATTTCTATTCTGCTTTTTTTTTTTTTTTTTGTCTCACTGTTAATGACCTTTCACCTGGACTGTCGTGATGGTCTCCTTGCTTTATTCTTGTGTCCATTACAGAGAGTTCAGTGTCCTTCATCAGAGCCCTCCATTGCTTCTTGTCTTGCTTTGGTCACAGCCAAATCCCATCACTTGCATTGTTGGCCTTGTGGGCTGTTGTCCCAGTGCCTACGTGACCTCAGGTCTCACTGCTCTTCTGCCTTCTGCCTCTTTGCACACACTGACATTCCTCCTCCATCTCCTACTGCACTGTGCAGTAGGAGAGGGAGCCACCCTGTCTGTGGCCTTCCTCTAGCTCCTTACTCTGCTCTGGCTTTCTTTATAGCAGTCCTCACCATCTGGACTTACTTGTCTTGTTTGCTCCTCCTCCTCCTCCTCTACCTACTTCTTCCTCTTTCTCCCTTTCCTTCCATTCCTCTTCCTCTTGTTTCCCCACTAAGCATGCTTCAAGCAGAATATTTGTCTTACTCAAGGCTCTGTGGCCATTGTTAGAAGAACTCCTGGTACTTCGCAGGTGCTTTTATAATGTGTTACCCTGCACTAAGACCAGTGGGATGAGAGGAAAGTGAGCAAGGGGGCGGGGCTCAATCCCAGGACCCCAAGATCATGACCCCAGGAAAGACTCCTTGACTGAGTCAGTCAGATCTCTTTGTCTTGATGCTGTGAGCAAGGGGAAGTCACAACGGCTCTCAAGAAGGGTAATGATGAATGGATAAAGAAGATGTGGTTTATGTATACAGTGGAATATTACTCAGCCATTAGAAACGACAAATACCCACCATTTGCTCCAACGTGGATGGACCTGGAGGGTATTATGCTGAGTGAAATAAGTCAATCGGAGAAGGACAAACATTATATGGTCTCATTCATTTGGGGAATATAAAAAATAGTGAAAGGGAATAAAGAGAAAAGGAGAAAAAATAAGTGGAAAATATCAGAAAGGGAGACAGAGCATGAAAGACTCCTAACTCTGGGAAATGAACTAGGGGTGGTGGAAGGGGATGTGGGGGGGGTGACTCGGTGGCGGGCACTGAGGTGGGCACTTGACGGGATGAGCACTGGGTGTTATTCTGCACGTTGACAAATTGAATATCAATAAAAAATAAATTTATCAAAATAAAAAAAAGAAAAAAAAAAAGGGTAATGATGTCATCTGGTTTAAATGCCAAAAAAGATGACTGGTTTAAAGGTGGCGAATACACTGGAGAATGATAAGAAAAGATTCTGAACCTGAATGTGAGTAAGCAAAGTAGGAGCAAAGTAAGGAGTGAGAAGAGGGTGTTTCAGGGAAGAGAAAGCAAGAGGCCGAATATAGTTTATGGTCCCTGAAAGAGTATGGAAATGAGCCTGCTGGGTTGAGTGACATGGAAGTCACTGGAAACTCAACAAGAACTCTTTTTTCTTTTCCTTTATTTTTTTTTTAAAGACTTTAATTATTTTTTCATGAGAGACACACACAGAAAGGCAGAGACATGCAGAGAGTTCTTTTATGTACTTATTTACTTAACTTTGAACTGAGTCTGAAGGCATGTTGGACTGTGCTGAGAGTTTAGCAGGAGATGAGGAAGCTGGGAGAGGTGACATGAAGCCATAATCTTTGTGTAAAATTGTGGAGGCTGTAAGGCCCCTGTTTGGAAGATGGGGATAGTTAGCCTATTCTAATGGAAATGAAAGGGCCCAGTGGGCTTTGAATATGTAGGGGTGGTATGGAATAGTCCCTAACCTAATGACCCTGAAGGATGCAGGTTGGGAATGGGATCCTGAGCCCACATAGAAGGGGTGGAGGAGCCTCTCTGGTTATAACCACTGAGGGTAAACAGCAGATGGGTTCAGGTGTAGGAATGCTGGGAGCTCCGTTCTTAGGACTTCCATGATCTCAGAGGAGGAGGAAGGTAGGTGTAGTGCTGAGGGGATCATAGGTGCGAAGTTGTCCTTTCGAACAGGGAATTGGTCATAGAGGAATGGGAGGCTGCAGAGTGGTATTGAGGGTCCCTGGACTTGGTGATCCTGAGTCATTCATGGTCTCTCTGTGAGCCCAGCTGCCTGAGCACATGCCTAGAGAAAACAAGCCACTGGCGCCCCCCAGGGTTGGTTTACTCAGAGAATGGAAAAGGGCATGTCAGAGAGGAAAGTGTTCAGGCTTTTGGCTGGAGTGACTAAATAATAGACTCTAGGGAGTCTTAAGTGGCTGGAGGGGGAGGGTAGGTGATAAATTACAGAAAGAATGTGATAGAAGTTTTGAATAAGTGAGCTGGGAGGGAGGTAAATTGTGCTTGGAAATTGAGTGCTGAATTAGTGATTTTTAAGCTGGAGCAGCAGTTTGGGATAATTTCTAGACTATTACTGTGTGGATTTTTAAAAAGATTTTATTAGCAAGCGAATGAGTGGGGGCAGGGGCAGAGGGAGAGGGAAGAGGTTGATTCCCCACTGAGCAGGGAGCCTGACCTGGGGCTCCATCCCAGCACCGGGAGATTGTGACCTAAGCTGAAGGCAGATGCTTAACCAACTGATCCACTCAGGTGCCCTGACTGTGTGTAGAATTCTGTGATTAATCAAGGACATGGTTTTAATGGGCCATAATTCTCATCATAGGTGGAAAAAAACATTTGGATCAGTTAAGGTACCAGTTCTAAAATTTAGACAGTCTTAAATATTTCTTTAACAATGGCCAAAACCAAATTTCTTTTGCTGTAAAGAGATTAATTTTTCTCACCTTTCTGTGTGGTACCTGATTTATATTTTGATTTTATTTGATACATTGCAGGAGGGTTTTAGTGGTTATTACTCTAATTTGGTTCTTCTGTGAGAGAATCATTGCCAATATCATTAAAATCAGTGTACCTGCTAATTACATTTGCTTATTTTTATTTAGCATTTTGCCCTACTAGGTAATATGCTCTCACTTGTACTTATGGGTTCTCCTGAGATATTCCCCAGAGCTGTGTATTCTGTGCTTTCAAATCATTTTAGATAATGTACTACCTTTTAGGTAGGAATATCTGTATTATCATCTACAATTATCAATAGAGTAGTTTCTCTACCAACTGGATCATATTGTCAGTTTTCACTTCTTTTTGTCTGGCTTTTGATGAGGGGGTCTGATGAACATCATAGAATATGATGAGAAAGAGGAGAAATACTTTGTATGTACAATGTAGTAAAAAGACCCCTAACTGGGTCAGAATTGTCAGGTAGTAATACTTTAAATAGAATATTTAGAAGTTTTAGGTAGTTTGTGTATTTGAAACTGTCTTTTTCTTGAACGGGTTAATAATATCTTTTGTGCTGTTAGCTTCACTGCTTTCCCTTCCACTTCGTTTTAGGAAGAAAAAAAAAAGAACCCTAGAGAATGCTGGGCTGTTCCCTTGGCTGCGTACACAGTGCTAATGAGGTGCCTTCGGGAAGGGGTAAGGCTCCTTTGTTGTCCTCTGTAGACACCCTCAATTGTAATAACCCTTCAGGCACTGTGTGCGGTTTGTAGCCTGCAGCAGTGCAGGAGCTTGTCAACCAAGTATTGCTCCTGAATTTAAATAATCCCGACAAGCCACCATGAGCAAGTGACCTACAATGGAGCAAGTGTAAAAATGAAGTAGCTTTCTCCTTCACTTTTTAAATGTCTTGCCTTTTAAAAGATGATAGCAAACACAAACATAAGTAGCTTTTTAATAGCATATTCTTCATCCTCCCCTGTTTTTAAACTTACTGATATACCAGTTTAGTGAGCAAGGTGTGTGCAGAGGATTTTCTGTGAGCCTCAAAGCCCCATGATTATCTTGTCAGGTTGCCATTTTGTGGTTCAGAAACAGGAAGCTTCCACTAGTATCCATTCATTTTAATATTAAATGGTATTTATTATGTGACTACCCCCCCCACCCCAGTTTATTCACAGTCTTTCTCATGCTGAAAACCAGCCAGCTGGCTAACTAACCAACTGGTGGAAGTAGCTCCTGTGTGTTACTATGTAAAGGATGTAGTAGCTGACCTAAAAGGTTTGCAATTTCTGTTTGCTTTAAACCATTTGACATTGTTTCACCCAAGGCAAAGCCATAGGCAAAAGACATTCCTTAAGGAATGAAAAAATATGTCACAATAAACATCTTCCTTTTGAGTTCATTACTTGCTGCGTGGTATGGAAATGGAATGATGTTCCAAGTATAAAAGAGCTCTGCAAGGGTTTCCCCCTAGTGATCCAGAAATGAAGTTTGAACACTTCCTAGCCTGTAGGGTTGAATGCGTTGTCAGCTGTTATTATGGGCTATGAATAAAGCTGGTAAATTGTACTTTACCAATAATCCAAGAATTAAGTCATGTTTATCTGTAGTCAAAAGACATGTTTCAGTTTATCATTCAAGGCCTCAAGCCAGGCACACTTGGGGGACAGAGATGAAGAAGGTGACTATTCACATATACATACATCTCACCTATTGTAGGAGATAAGATAAAGATACAAAGTGGAAGATGTCAAGCATTTAAGTGTGAAAGAACAAAATACAGGAGCTCAAGGGAGAAAAGAGTCTTCTAGAAACTTTCTCAACAGTGTAAAGAAATTTTAAAAACTTTGTACTTTAATTTTTAGAAGTTAGCTTAATGTGTAATAAAAGATGATTGATTCTAGACCATCGGTTGTATCCTTGATTGAATATCTTCTCCCTGTCCCCTCCTGTGTTTATCATTGTACATGTAATAGGAAGAAGAATGTCTGTTATCCATGTATATTGTTATTATTTTTTAAAGATTTTAAAAAATTATTTATTCATGAGATACAGAGAGAGAAGCAGGCTCCATGCAGGAAGCCTGATGTGGAACTCAATCCCAGGACTCCAGGATCATGACCTGAGCCAAAGGCAGATGCTTAACTGCTGAGCCGCCCAGGTGTCCCATGTATATTGTTATTAAATAATTATTTTTAATAATTCTATTTTGTATTTTAGTAGCATGTGTACCTTTTATTGCCTTTGTATGTATGACAGGTCTTGTGTATTTTTCATAAAGAGGGAGGGAAGTCCAGGACTCTCTAATTTATGAAAATTTTGTTGTATATCTGAAAGGCAGTTAAGTATGTGCTTGGACAGCACAAACAGGTGTCCCTCACTTTTTAAAAGTTCACGTTACATCACTTGACTTTTACAAAAGACCCACAGTGCTTCCTTTCTCTAATTGAAAGAAATGGGAAGAGTATCTCTGCTTCTACAAAAAAGGGCAAAAAGCAAAAATAGCATTCAGGGTTTGTTTTGCAGTGAGTTGTTACCCAGGCAAGCCTCCCCCTGCCCCTACCAAGGTCCTTCCTTCCCCTGGAACTACTATACTTAGCATCTTAGCATCAAGTCACCATGGGTTTCAGTCATATCTTTGAGTGACTGTGCTTTGTCATGATATATTTTCTACATCTGTTAACAAGATGTGTGCTAAGTATCAGAGAAGCTGGAGAGGTTATTTTTGGAGTCTAGGAATGCTCAAAATCTTGACTGTTTAACTTAATGGTAATTGCTCTTTGCTTTACCCGGTTGGGGCTTAGGAAAGGTTTCACAGGAACATGGTACTTTTGAATAGTGGGGGAAATCTGAACTCTAACATGGTTTCTGTAGGACAGATAAATTAGGGGTGATTATATTCCCCCTAAAAAAGGGTTTCTGTCTTTACAAAAATAACTCAGTTGTAGCAGTTCTTTAACATATATGTCTAATGTATTTAGGACATAGTTGAAAGTAAATGATTTTTAAGCCTCTTCAAAAATTAAAAATTTTTTTCCAGGTAGGAAAACTTTTCCCAGCCCCCACTGCTATTTCTGAATGTAGGTTCTTCTTTCGTGAAATTTATGTGTATGCTTATATGTATGGTTAAAAGCACACACTTTGATATACCCACTTTCTTGAAAATAAAAAAGGGGCTGGGGTCTTAGAGAATTCTTTGTCTCTCTTGGATTGTAGCTTGCTCTTTCAAGGAGTACCACTATTCTGACTTCATAATAAACATTCCCAAGTTTTTCTTTATTGTGTTTCCATCTTTGTATTTCTAGATATTTCTTCCCTCCCTCCCCCATTTCCTTTTTGAGAGGGCGGAGCAGAGGGAGATGGAGAGAGAGAATCCTAAGCAGGCTCCATGCCCAGCCCAATGTGGAGGTCGACCTAAGATTGTGATCTAAGCTGAAATCAAGAGTTGGATTCTTAACCAACTGAGCTACCCAGGTGCCCCTGTATTGCAAGATATTTCGTTGACTGGTTCTTAAGGCTAAACTTCATATAAATAAATGGCACCAAATCCTGTGGAGACTTAATTCTTCTGCTCCAAAGTTAAATTGAAATTGATACATGCTAATTGTGAAAACAGTCATTCATTTATACTACTGTGTAGTATGTTGTTTCAATATGTGTCAGTACACACAGATACATGTGTATATCAGTACACTCCCAGGAGTAGGGTATGGGAGTATCCCTTAACCTACATCTTGAACATTTAATATGGTCAGACTTTAAATTTTTGTCAATTTCATGTACATTAATTATTTTCTCAATAGTTTTAATATTCATTTTTGTTATTACTAATAGGATCACCATCCTTTTCTATTTATCTTTTTTTTTTTTTTTGGTTCCCATTGCTTTATAGGAATTTGGTACACTGCCTCCCTTATTGTTATAAAATATTTGAAATATTAGAAAAGGAAAGAAAACTATAATGATGACCTTTATTTCCATCAGTTTCAGTAGTTTTTAACATTTTTTTCTCCTTTGTTGTAATATAGCTGTATATATTCATGTTACATGCATTTATTATTTACTTATTCCTCTTTTCTGAACTGTTTGAACAAATTGCAGAGGTCATGGCAGTCCATGCACTGGAATTTTTATGTATCTGGATATTAATCTTCTGTTGTTTATATGTGTTACAGATATTTTGTGATTTGTGGTTGGGCTTTTCATTTTCTTAAAATATATTCTTAAAAAATATATGGGTAATAAGTTCTCCCAGCATTATTTATTGTTTTTTAAGATTTTATTTATTCATGAGGGATTGAGGGAGAGAGAGGCAGAGACATAGGCAGAGGGAGAAGCAGGCTCTCTGTGAGGAGCCTGATGTGGGACTCGATCCCAGGACCCGGGATCACACCCTGAGCTGAAGGCAGACTCTAAACCCCTAAGCCACCAAGGTGCCCCTCTCCCAGCATTATTTAATGAGAAGGGTACCCTCTCCCCACTGCTCTGCAGTGTCCCCTGTCACATCAGTGTCTTTTGGACTCTGTTTGATTCTGTTGGTGTATTATCTGTCTCTGTTCTGTACTATCCAAATTAATACTTTATATTATTTAATGATTTTTTTAAGTACATGGGGAGTTTTCCCTTACTAACATCTTTTTCAAGAGTTTCTTATCTATCTTTGTTCCTTTTCCTTGTGTATTTTACATTCACCTCTTCAGGTTCACCTATTTGGATGTTAAGAATACATCTGTAAATAAATTTAAAGAGAATTAGTTCATAGTAATAGAAAATGGAAGGCCTACTCAATGAGGAGACTAATAATAGAATGACACATTTAATTAAAAAAACTGAATTAAAGTAACAAGTTCTTTTGAATTCTTGGTGACATTCAGCTAATGTATTTATTGCTTAAGTTAACTCTTTCAGCTGTAGGTCTCATTCTTTACAGGTAACATTTATGAAACATATATTATGTACTAGCTGGATACAGGAAAGGTAAAGATGAACTAAGTTACTGCCCTGCCTTCAGTTTTTAGGAGAGATTTTTTTTTTTATCCTTTGTTCTTTGAACCAGACTTTTATTGTTGTTTTTGTAACTTCATTTGCTTTGGTATCATTGTGTAGTCATTAAGACATTTCAAGCTATTAATTTTTCTCTCCCTTTAATGTTAGCTGTATCTCACTAGTTTTTGACATGTAGTGTTTCATTGTTGCTATTTTATTGATAATCCCTAGTTCTCCTGGATCCAGGGTTGTTTATGAGATAGTTAACTTTTTCAGGTAGGTGGGATTTAATTGCCCTTTTTTCTTTGTTAAAATAACGAAGTTGCATTACCTTATCGTCAAGAATGTGGTTTGTCCTATTTCTCTTTGGATGTAAAAAAAAAAAAAATTTTTTTTTTGGTAAAATACATGTAACATAAAACTTAACCACTTTAACCACTAAGTATATAGTTCTGTGGTATTGAGTATATTCACATTGCTGTGCTATTTCTGTTGTTTTAAATATAGTGAGATGCTGTTTTGCTTTGCCTACTGAATTTTTTTTTCCCCTGCATCAAAACTTAGTAATGTGTCTTGTTGATTTATGGGCCTGGTAAAAACCGGTTTTTACCTCTTTTCTTTCTTTCTCTTAATTTCTGCATTGGGAAGAAAGCAGTACAGATTTTACTTCATTTTAATTTGATATGTAGACTTCTTAGAAGCCAACTTTAGTTTTAAATTATAAACTCTTTTGTTCATTATGTGTCGAAAATTGGCTTTGCCATGAGATACTTATGTTATAAAAATAAAATATTTTCTAGTCAAATATATTGAGACACTGGATTAAACAAGGTTGAACAGGTGTTTTTGTGTGTGTGTGTGTGTGCGTGTGTGCGCGCGCGCACGCTTTTCAGAGTTTGTAACTGTGACTCTACTTGGGGGTGGGATTGTGTATGCAACATTTTCAAAGAAATTTGCCCACATACCAACCTTATCTTATGCCATGTTGTGGGATGCACTTTGGGAGAAGAAGTTACGGACTTAAATGGAGACTGTCAGGAGTTCAAGATAGCTTTTAGTAGGTTTTCTTTTTTTAAAGTTACATAAGGTATGATGACAATGTTTTCTGAACAGTCAGCCTATTTTCTGAACACAGTTTCTTTAACTTTAACAATGTTGATAGAGATGCAAATCAGATGTTTTTGTCCTTGTTACAGATATCAATGCTTAGGTGGAGAGAGGGCAAGTATTTAGAGAGTAGGAGACATATGGTGGATCCCCCAAACAGTAGGAAGATCTGGTGTGACTGTTGAAAACGGAGTGTGATAGTATGGAAGAAGAGGTATTCAAGGGGATACTGACAGACTGTCAGAATTGGGGCTGGCTTTTCAGAGACCTTGAACTGGGACCAGAGGTTGTGAATTTCAATCCAAATGTGTTACTCTTTCGTGGTTTGGTGTTGGCTAAGGTCTGGGCACCACCTGGTGATATTTCTTATATAGGCGGGTAGTTGTTCTTGATGGTCTTCCATGAGCTTCTGAATTGGGCTCCTCTGAGTCTTTATTAGAAAGAGTGCAGAGAGAGAGCACAGGTGAGGGGAGGGTCAGAGGAAGAGGGAGAAGAAGCCAGGCATCCCCCAAATGGTCTAATTTCATTCTTCTGCATGTGGCTGTCCTATTATATTATTTCTAAATAATAGCTTATTCAGTAATTTTGAAGTAACAAAATTAGTTTAAGAAGAAATTTTTCTTTTTTTTTCTTTTAAAGATTTTACTTATTTATTTGACAAAGCACAAGCAGAGGGAGTGGCAGGCAGAGGGAGGGGGAGAAGCAGGCTCCCCACTGAGCAAGGAGCCCGATGTGGGGCTCGATCTCCGGACCTTGGGATCATGACTTGATTTGAAGGCAGATGCTTAACCAACTGAGCCACCTAGGTGCCCCTAAGAGGAAATTTCATTTTCTTTTTTTTTAATTAGAGCGCTCTCTCTCTTTTTTTTTAAACAAAGAAAACTAGTAGTAAAATTGTTTATGTATTTAATTAGAAAAGACTGGGCTTGAATTAGAAGTACTAGAGATGTTAGCCATATATATTATCTTTGAAATCTTTCAGATAATAGGGTACCTAAAAAAAAAAAAAGGAGAAAAAAGAGTTAAAATTCTTGGCTTTTGATAAAGAAATTTAAAATGTACAGTTATATTTTCTGATTTTGTAATTTTAACAGTTTAATTTTAATCTCCTTATTAAGAAATGTGTGTGCTTCAACATCAGGTTCCTTCTGGGTACTCACTACTAATAGAGGACCAGGTTGGAGGTGGGGACATGGAAGGCCATGTCCGTGAGCTTCTCATTTAGCTCAAGGATGACCTTGCCTATAGCTATTTCAGTGCCAGTAGAAGCAGGAATGGTGCTCTGGGCAGCCCCTTGTCCAACATGCCACAGCTTCCCAAGGTCTTCTGGATAGTAGTGATGGCATGGAGTCCTGAATCTCTCCATGATGTCAAAGTTGTCATGGATGACATTGGCTAGAGGGGCTAAGCATTTGGTGGTGCAGGAAGCATTGCTGGCAATCTTCAGGGAATTGCCATAATTCTCATGGTTCATGACCATCACAAGCTTGGGGGCATCAGTAGAAGGGGGAGGGATGATGACCCTTTTGGCACCACCTTTCAAGTGAGCCTCAGCCTTCTCCATGATGGTGAAGACTCCTGTGGACTCCACAACATACCCAGCACCAGCATCACTCCATTTGATATTGGCTGGATCTTCCTCCTAGAAGATGGAGATGGGCTTTCCATTGACGATGTTTCCTGTTTCAGCCTTGACTATCCCATTGAATTTGCTGTGGGTAGAATTGTACTGGAACATGTAGACCATGTAGTTGAGGTCAATGGGAGGGTTCACTAAATGGAACAATATCTGTTTTGCCAGTTAAAAGCAGCCCTGGTGACCAGGCACCCAATACTGCCAAATCCGTTTACTCTGGCCTTCACCAGAAGGTGAAGTGTCTTGGGGGTGTGGCTAGCACTGTACCAGAAGATGTGACCATCTGTCCAACAGGGAGGAGTAGAGAGCCACTCTCTATAATGTTTTGAATGCTATTCAGTAAGATGCAAAAGGGCATAGTAAGTAAGGATGGAGTTACCTAATATGTCTTAAAGTGAACCTTTGAGAATGGCATGAGGAAGTGATCCTGACGGCTCATGTGGGACAGACGGCTTCCAGAGATGTGGTGTAGGATAAGAGGCACAAAGCATGGCATTTTCCATGCAAGGGTGAAGTTGCATCTCCTCTCCTCCTGTGGCAGGTAACTTCACAGGGGAGGCTTCAGAGTTTGGCTTTGCTGAATTCAGTATGCAAGAACTGGTGAAATACCATTTATAATACCTTTCAAGGATTTATGTTGGTTGGATTTCTGTGCAAATATTCATATTTGACTTATTTTTATCCCATTACATGTTTTGTACTTTCAAATCCTATAGCTCTGCTGTATCTTACTCGTTTAATGCCTATGCTTATAGTTTTTCTATTTATCTTTTTTTTTAGCTTATGGTATTATGCTTAGAGGAAATGGTGTATGATTTCAGTTCTTTAGAATGTGTGAGACTTCTTTCATGACTCAATATCTGTATACTCCAGGGGAAAAAAAAAAAAGGCAAACTCTACCATTGTTGGAATAATGTGTTTTTTCCTTTACATTAGGTCAAGCTTGTTAATCTGATAGATAGGGATATAAATCTTCTATATCTATACTGATTGCTTTTTGACTGTTTATTTTATCAGCTACTGAGATAGATGTTTGAAATGCTTTCTTTGATATGATTGCAATTTTGTATTTTGCTTTTATGTATTTTGAATGTTAGTTATTAGATATATAAAAAATTAGATCATATTTTCCTTGCTTATTGAAATTTTGATCATTATGTTGTTACTTTAAAAATTTACCAGTAGGTGCCTGGCTGATTCAGTTCGTAGAGCACATGACTCTTGATCTTGGGGTTGTGAGTTTGAGTCCCATGTGGGGTGTAGAGATTAAATAAATAAAACTTAAAAAATCACCAGTAATGCTTTTTTTTTTTTTTTTCAAAGCCTATTCTGTCTTATAATTTAGTTATACCATCCTTTGTTGGGCTAGATATGACTGGTGTATCTTTTTCCATTCTCTTATTTTTAGATTTTCTAGGTAAATAACTTTATTTAAAAAAATTTTTTTAAACGATTTTATGTATTTGAGAGAGAGACACACACAGACAGAGAGCACAGCTGGGATAGCAGCAGGGGCAGTGGCAGCAGAGGGAGAGGGAAAAGCAGCCTCCTTGCTGAGCAGGGAGCCCAATGTAGGGCTTAGTCCCAGGACCCTGGTTCATGACCAGAGCCAAAAGCAGATGCTTTTTTTTTTTTTTTCTCCAAAGGCAGATGCTTAATTGAATGAGCCACTCAGGCACCCCAAATAACTATTTTTGATGTTTCTCTTAATATTGTATTAAAAAATTCTGCTTTACAGTTTTTCTGTATTATTTAGCCCATTTATGTTTTTTGTAGTTGGTGTAGCTGTATTCATAGCTGCTATCTTATTTTGTGCTTTTGTTTTTTTTTTCTTCATGTCTTTCTGGTTTGGTTGCTTTATGAAATAATTCCTTTTAATCTTTTAGTGGTTATTCTGTTGCTCTTATTGTTGAAATCTATTTTTTCCATGAATACAGTTGTAGGTTGAAAGTATTTTTAATAATTAAAGATAGCATTTTAGTGTCTTCTGATTGCACTTGTGCTGTTAAGAAATTAGCTTGTTAGAACAACTGTGGCTCTTCTGAAGGAGATACTCTGTAAATCAAGTGAGGGACTACTTATACCTTTTGCTTCCCCTCCTGTAATCTCCTCTTCCTAACACACACCTTCATCTCCCACCTCAGATCAATGAGGAGTCAGGGAGATGGGAGAATTACTTTTTGTTCATCTCTGTTATACTTGGTTGTAGGCACCGGAAGCTCTGGCTTTAATTGGAGCTGGGTCTTCATCTAACTTCCAATATGTGTGGGCTCTTATCTTCCCTCACATTCCTTTTGTTCATTTTGTTGGACAAATGCTCTCAGGGTGAACATCAGCTTAAGAGCTCTGGGTACCTCTGAGGATTCTTGCCTAACAGTCACTGGCCTAAGAATTTGGTGCTAGTTCATTGATACTTTTAAGGTTTGTTTATTTTCTTATTTTATATCTAGCATTTTTAGTTGCTTTTAGAGGGAGAGAGTTGTCTAGATATCTAGCCTACTATATTTAAAGAAAGAGAAATCCCATTTTCTTGATTGAATGAGTTACTGAAACAGTAAACCAGACAAACTCCAGGTACCTTGAGATCTTTAGAAGAAAGATTATAGTTTTACTAAATCAACACATGTGAAAATAATTAATGTCAATATTTTAGATGTTAATTTTGGTACTTTTCTTTTTGAAAAGTTGGCACATAGGCTAACGTTGGCAGCAAAACTTTTTTATTAAATCTATCCACAACACATTAGAATTACTTAACACTGTTAAAAAAAATAGTATAGCTCTTCATTGATAGCCTAATCATCATAGGCTTATTTTCACAGGATAATTTACTAATCATCATAGCTTTTATCCTCATAATATGATGAAATAGGTCTTTGATTTAAGTGACAGTATTAGTTCAGTCCAGTTATCCCTTCCAAAGAGTTAATTAAGCGGAAAATAGCACCAATCTTATTGCTTGTATCGTGTCCCACAGGGGATTTCAGAGGGACTAGGATAGCTCATTTCAGGTAGTAGCAAGTTGAATTGGCCTGACAGCCTCACTGAGTTTATAGAGCACGGGGATGACACATGGCTCCCTTCCAACCTGTGTGCTAAAGTAGTCGTGGTTTTCCAGTACTGGGAATGAGTTCTCTAGGAATTGACTGACAGTTGTGATGTAAAGCATATGTTAAGGTATTTGAAAAGGTCCTTCCCCCTCTCAAATTGCTCTCCCCCCTGCCCTATATGCAGGGCAAAGGTTCAGAAACTAATGAGAAGACACAGAACAAGGCATATGGGACAAAAATGTCATATGTGGATGTACTGAGAGCTAGGGAGGATGAAGGGCATAGCTTAATATTTGTGGGCAAGTAGACTTCCTTATATTGCACTCCCACATTAATGAATCTTTGTACCACCCAGGTATGACTGTGCTCTCAAGTGGAGTACCCATCTAGGTAAGACTTAAGATGGGGAAATGTTTGGTTGTGCCTGGGCTCAGGGAGAAAGGGGCAGGAGTTGAGCTGAGCAGTTAGGCATGCTCAGTTTATTCTTTTCAAATTTGCCAACTAGATGGAGCATTTTATTTTCTCTTGGGTAGAATGGATAAAGGAACAGAGAGAGGATGAAAAGATTATATCAATCTTGCCACAGGGGATCCCTGGGTGGCGCAGCGGTTTGGCGCCTGCCTTTGGCCCAGGGCGCGATCCTGGAGACCCGGGATCAAGTCCCACATCAGGCTCCCGGTGCATGGAGCCTGCTTCTCCCTCTGCCTGTGTCTCTGCCTCTCTCTCTTTCTCTCTGTATGACTATCATAAATAAATAAAATAAAATAAAAAATTAAAAAAAAAATCTTGCCACATAGTAGGAAACATCAGGAATGGGGAGGAAGCATTGAAGAAGTTCAGGTATCTTTAAAACTGTTTTTTTCTAGCAGCCTTACAATTCATACTTTATGATATTAATAATAGGAAGAAAAGCTAGCATAAAAAATTTACTACTTAAAAATACTACTTTTTATGACCTAGGTTAAGTGTCCACGTATGTTATTTAATTTCCAAACTGCCTTGTGTTTTATTGTTTTTATAGGTGATAAAACTGAAGCACGGAGGTGAAAAATGCCCAAGGATATATAGCTAGTAGAATGTAAAACAATGGCTTGAACCTAGGTCTAACTCAGCTTCTTATTTTTTTTTTTTTTTACATTTTCATGAAAAATACATAACTTTTTGATTGAAAAAGTAATGTGTATTTTAACAATGCAAATAATGTAAAAATGTCTGAAGTAGAATTAGTGGACCTCCTCATAACTCAACACCTACTATACTCACTATTAACAGGTGTTGTATCTCTATGACCTTCCTTTACTTATATTTATATTTGTATATTTTCTTGTTAAACAGACATGGGATATATTCACATAATTTTAAATGTAGTTTTCAATATTTCAGCTGACATATAACTTATATAAACTGCTCAGGTATTTAGTGTGTATGTATTTCAAATGTTTTTTCCCAATGTAGACACTATGAGGCATAATTGTGTCATTATGAGCAGAAATTTACAATTTTTATGGGGGTTACTTTACCGATTTTTTCCTTTATGCTTAGTGCTTTTTTTCTTAAGAAAGCTTTGCCTACCTCAAAATAGCCAAGATGTTCTTTATGATCTGGTCTAGAAGCTTTTTTATTTTAGCTTTTGCATTTAAGTCTGTGACTCATCTCAAATTAATTTGTGAATATGGAGTTTCCTGGGCTGTTTTAGGATTCAGAATATAGTCTAACATAGTAATGGTTTGTGTGATCTCGAAAAAGACATTTATTTTGCTTTTGTTGACAAGAATGTTCTATCAGTATCAAAGTTGGTTGATGGTTTTACCTTTTCTTATATTCTTACTAACTTTCTGGCTACTTGTCCTGTCACTTCCTGAGAAAAAATATTGAATTTCCTAGCTAAAATTGTGAATTTGTCTGTTTATTCTCTCAGTTTTATTAATTTTTGCTTTAGATATTTTGAAGTTCTGTTGTTAAGAGGCATAAATAGGATTGTTATATCTTCTGTTTGAATGACTCTTTGTGAAGTGACCTTTACCTTTGGAGATACTTTTTGCTCTGGAATCTACTTTCCTGAAGACATATAGCCACTCTGGCTTTCTTTTGATTACATTAGTGTGATACATATTTTCCATTCTTTTAACCTGTGAATTTATTTATATGGGGATTTCCTGTTGATAGTCTGTATGCGAGTCCTGTTTTCTAAAAATCTGAGAATCTCTACCTTTTCATTAGTATGTTTAGGCTTTTATATTTAGTGTGATTGTTGAATAGGTTTAAACTACCATCTTGCAATTTGTGTTCACCCATTGCTTTGTTTCCTTTTTCTTTTTTTCAAATTAATTGACTTTTAAATGATTCCATTTTATATCTTTTATTGAGTTATTATGCTTTTTTTTTTTACAATATATACTTCTAACTTATCACAGTTGACCTTCAGGTAATGGCATATAGATTTATATATAATAAAGGAGAATTTTTATAAGAACCTTATATCAGAACTTACTGTGTATAATGATATACAAACATATACACCCAGTACATCTAGTACTGCTTTTCTAGACTTTCTATTATTATTGTACAATGTACTTCTACGTGTTTTTTTTTTTTTAAGATTTTATTTTTTATTTGACAGTGAGAGAGTACATGCATGAGCAGGGGTGCAGTGGGGTGGGCAGCAAAGTGAGAGGGAGAAGCAGACTCCCCAATGAGAAGGGAGTCTGACTCAGGTCTTGATCCTAGCATTCTGAGATCATGACCTGAGCCAAAGGCAGACACTTAACTGACTGAGCCACCCAGGCTCCCCTGTTGTTCTGTTTTGTTTTTCATTTTTATTGATGTATGATTCACAAAATTGTAAGATAATTAAATATACAAAGTGATATTTTGATGTGTGTGTGTGTGTGTGTGTGTGTTTGTGTACATACATACATACAGTGTGAAAGGATTTCCTTGCTAAGTTAACTAAAACATCAATCACCTCACATATTTACCTCTCTCTTCTTTTTTGGATGAGAACATTCATATTCTACTCTTTAAGCAAATTTCAATTGTACAGTACAGTGTTATCAACTCTAGTTACAATATTTTACATTAGATTCTCCAATTTATTCATTTTATAACTGAAAGTTTGTACCCATCACAAACCTCTCCCTATTTTCCCCACCTTAATCTTTGTTTTTGAAAAGTATTATTGTTGGATATACATTTGTAGATTGATAGTTCCCAGTCTTTTTTTTTTTTTTTCCTTTTAATACTTTAAAGGTATTGCTCCATTGTCTTCTGGCTTGCATCATTTCTGATGAGAAGTTTCTTGTCATCCTTATCTTTGTTCCCCTCTACATAATGTCTTTTTACTCTAGCTGCTTTTAAACGTTTCTCATTAGTACTGGCTTTTAACAGTTTATGATGTGCCTTAGTGTGATTGATTGATTTCTTTCTTTTTTTGCTTGGTTCCTTTCCATTTGAGGTTCATTGAATTTCTTGAGAATTACTAGTTTTTTTTAAAATTTTTTTTAAATTTTTATTTTTTTATGATAGTCACACAGAGAGAGAGAGAGAGGCAGAGACACAGGCAGAGGGAGAATCAGGCTCCATGCACCGGGAGCCCGACGGGGGATTCGATCCCAGGTCTCCAGGATTGCGTCCTGGGCCAAAGGCAGGCACTAAACCGCTGTGCCACCCAGGGTTCCCGAGAATTACTAGTTTTTATGAATTTAAAAATTTTCAGTCAATATTTCAACCTTCCACTGCCCCCCCCGCCCCGCCACCTTTGGGATTTCATTGTGCATACACTAAGTTGTTTGAAGTTTCCCTATAGTTCACTGATGCTTTGATGCTCTATTCTGTCCCCCCCGCCAGTCTTCCCGTGTTTATTTTATTGCTAATTGCTATGCCTTAAAGTTCAGTAATCGTGAAGTCTCCAGAATCTAATCTGTCAACTCAATGTATTTTTCATATAACACTCTGTAATTTCTAGCCTTTTGATTTGAGCCATTTTTATATCTTCTATATCACTTTTCATTGTACTTAGCTTTCTTCTTCCTTCTTAGTGTATAGACAATATTTATAATAGCCATTTTAATATATTTTTTTCTAAGTCCACCTTGTATGTGTCATTTCTACTGATGGAATTTTCTTTTTAGGAGTCATTATTTTTCTGCTTTTTTTGTATGTGTGGCAACATTAAATGGATGCCAGACATTGTGCTTTTTATATTGTTTTGTGCTAGAGTTGTTTTTTTTTTTTTTTTTTAATTTTTTTTATTTTGAGGGTGCCTGGCTGGCTCAGTTGGAGGAGCATGTGACTCTTGATCTCAGGGTCATGAGTTCAAGCCCACATTGGAGCCTACTTAAAATTTTTTTTTTAATTTATAAATATCTCAAAAATTCATATTCCTTTAAGTACTTTTGTATTTTTTCTTGAACTCACTTAAGTTATGTGGAAACAGTTTGATCTTTTTTGAGGCTATCTTTTAAGCATGGTTAGGACAATCCAGAACAACCTTTAGTGTTAATTTGGTGACGCTGCTCAGGTAATACCTTTCTTGGGACATTGCCTTGTAATTTAGGTGGTGTTTGGCTGATTGGCATGCTAATTATTCCCAGCCCTGAGTGATTCCTAAGGATTGTTCTTCTTGCTCCTTTTGATTTTAAAATCCTCTTCCATTTTTATGTTCTTACTACATATTTTTCAGATTATTTCATCCCTTTAATTTTTTAAGTTTATTTTTCTTTTTCCAGTTTTTATACAAATTCCAGTTGGTTAATATACAGTGTGTTTCAAGTATGGAATTTAGTGAGTCATTAAATGTAACACCTAGTGCTTATCACAAGTGCTTTCCTTAATACCGATCATCCATGTAACCCATCCCCCCAGCTCTCCTCCAGGTAACCTCAATTTGTTCTAAGAGTTTTTTTTTTTTATGGTTTGCCTTCTTTTTCCTCCCCATGTTCTTCTGTTTCAGTCCTTAAATTCCATGAGTGAAATCATATAATTGTCTTTCTCTGACTTATTTTACTATTTTATTTACTTTTTATTATCTGAAGCATAATACCTGTCATTGCAAATGGCAAGATTTCATTCTTTTTGATGGCTGATTAATATTCCTTGTGTATGTGTGTATACTACATCTTTTTGCATTCATCAGTCGATGAACATTTGAGCTCTTTCCATAATTTGGCTGTTATAGATAATGCTGTCCCTTCAAATCAGTATTTTGTATCCTTTAGGTAAATACCTAGTAGTGTAATTGCTAGATCATAGAATAGTTTTTTTTTTTTTTTTTTTTTTTTTAGATTTTATTAATTTGAGAGAGAGCAAGCATGAGAGAGGGGAAGGGCAGAGGGAGAGAGAGAGAGAAGCATATTCCTCTATGAGCAGGGAACCTTAGGTGGGACTTGATCCCAGGACCCTGAGATCATGCCCTGAGCTGAAGGCAGGCACATAACCAGCTGAGCCACCCACTCTGTAGTGTAGTTCTGTTTTTAACTTTCTGAGGAAACTTCATACTATTTTCTAGAGTCTGTCATTTTATTTTTATTAAAATATATTTAGATTATGTTATGCTAAGTTTTAGCGATTAAAAGATTAAACTGATTTAGTGATTAAATTGTCATAATTTCATAATGGCCTGAAAGAATGATCACACCTCCTAATTACCTAACGCACACAGGGGCAGATGATATACTCTTGTATCAGACCTTTATTATCACTGGTTATGAAGAAATTTCATGTATGTATTTCTCCTATTAAATAACTACCTTTTTTTTTTTTTTTTAAATAACTACCTTTTACTCTTCTCCCTTTCTCTAGGAAGAGCGTGTTGTGAATCACATGGCAGCAAAGATTATTGAAAACGTCTGCACTACCTTTTCTGCTCAGGCTCAGGGCTTTATTACAGGAGAAATTGGACCCGTTTTATGGTACCTATTCAGACATTCCACTGTTGATTCTCTCAGGATAACAGCAATCTCGGTAAGATGGAGCATCTTTTGGGAACATATCTGGGTATATTTAAACACCAAGTATATTTAAACACAAGAACTGTCCTGGAAATAGAGTAAATTTCATTGGATAAGTAGGACACAGAAATGGTGAGAACAATAATTTTAAGGCAAAATTTTCAAAACTGGGACTGGTAAACCTTGGGATTGGGGGAAGTTGCGGTAGGATCTTATGGGACCATACATATTGTCTCAGAAATGATTGGGAAGTGATAGTGGAAAGCTGTGCTCCTGGGTAGGGTACAGCATTTGGTTTGGTTTATGTTTAGTGTTGCCTGACTTTTTCTTTTAGCTCCTTCTTTCAGATTTTATGCTAGATACACTTATCATGAATTAATTATAAAGTGAATTCACGTTATGTTCAGGCATCTGTGGTTTTGCAGCTTTTGTATTTTGATTGGCTGTCTACTACTTTGCTCATATGGTTATAGTGACTTGGTGCAAAAGATAATTATGTATGAAGATGTGTTAACATGGTTGTATCAATTTAATACTCTGTTGAACAAATACAACCCTTACTCATATGATTTATTAAAATGGTCTTTTTGATCACTAGTCTCCTCTGTACTCAACATTATATGGCAGCCTTGCTGTCTTTCTTTTGCTTGATCATTCTTGTGCTTCTCCCCTTTGTCCTTCATTCTCTTTCCTTAAACCTCCAACCTTCATTTTCCTGTTACAGTTGATGAACTGTCCCTTTTGGCAGAGACAAACATCTCCATGTTTCTTCACATCTTCTTTCTGTTCCCTTCTTGGGAATCTAACTTAAATGGTTACTTTTGCTTTTTCCTGAATCTTTAACCCTTACACTACTAGATCCTGCTAATTAGCATTCAAGTATTCTTTACCTCATTAAAAAAAGAAAAGCACACACGCAAACATATCAAAGGGTGTCTGGGCTGTACATCCCTCTTCACAGCCATACTTCTTTAAAGAGTTATTGTCACCAGCTGTTACTCCTTTCTGGTCTTATTTTCTCTTTAACCTAGTGTAGTATCTGTCCTAAAATGATACTGGAGATGATCTTGCTCAGATCTCCACTGACTTTCATATTGCTAAATCCTGGGGATATTTATTGATATTTTCCACTTTTTTTTTTTTTTTTTAGATTTTATTTATTTATTCATGAGAGACACAGGAAGAGAGGCAGAGACACAGGCAGAGGGAAAAGCAGGCTTCCTGCCGGGGAGCCTGATGCAGGCCTCAATCCTAGGACCCTGGGATCATAACCTGAACCAAAGGCAGATGCTTAACCTCTGAGCGACCCAGGCACCCTTCTTATCTTAAATTTAGCTATGTAATTTTGAAGATCAAATGCTAACCATTCTGCTCACTGAACATCATGAAGGAAAGGATATGTAACATCTGTCTCTGTCTCTCTCACATACACACACACAAATGCTTCTGGAGCCACATGATTTCAAAGTGGCCAAAAACCCCCTAATTATGGTGTTAGTAATTCCAGAAAGACTGTCTGAAAGAGTTACAAAGTATACCAGTGACCATTCTCAAGGAATCTTGAAATTCTATCTTAGAATATCCATTTTATATCACATCTTGTCTATATATAATGGAATATTACTCAGCCATCAAAAAGAATAAAATCTTGCCATTTGCAATGATGTGGTTGGAACTAGAGGGTATTATGCTAAGTGAAGTAATTCAGAGAAAGACAAATACCATCTGATTTCACTCATGTGGAATTTAAGAAACAAAACAGGTGAACATAGAGGAAGGAAATGAAAAATAAAATAAGATAAAAACAGGGAGACAAACCATCAGAGACTCTTAACTGTAGGAAACAAACTGAGGGTTGTTGGAGGGGATGGGAGAGGGGAAGTGGGTGGGGGTAACTGGGTGATGGACATTAGGAGGCACTTAATGTAATGAGCACTGGGTGTTCTCTGCAACTGATGAATTACTAAATTCTACCTCTGAAACTAATAATACAGTGCATGTTAATTAAATTGAATTTAAATAAAAAATTTAAAGAACATCCATTTTAATGCTGGGCCTTTAAAAAATATTTCTTGTTTTAATTAGGTTTATGTTATTTTTATCTTTATATTCAAACATGATTTCTTTCCTTGGCAAAGTTTTTTCCAGTTCCCACCAAAGTTGTGTACCTTTTAGCCTTTGCTTCACCTAGCATTAAGCTTTACCCTTTCATCCTGGGGTTTTTATATTTTGTTCTTAGCATTTACCTGAATCATTCATTTTTTACTGAAATTTTGCCCATTGTCCCAAAAAAGTCTCTCCTTTCTTCGCTCCAAAATCCCATTCAGTATCATATGTTCCAGATCGTTTTTCTATTTCTTTAGTTTCCTTCCACTATGAAATAGTTCCTCAGTCTTCCTGTGTATTTCATGTCCGTTACAATTTTAAAGAATATAGGTCTTTTATTTTGTAGGGAGTCTGGTGCTTTCTCATGAGATTTTCTTAGCACCTTTGAGGACTCCTGCCTGTAACCAGTCTGTGATTTAGCCATAGGAGGATCATCTATTTTTATTATTCCTTCTCTATCAGAGGTTGGCAAATGTTTGCTATAAAGGCCCAAGTTATAAACATCTGGGGCCTTGTAGACCACGTGTAGTTTCTGTTGCACATCTTTTTTGTTTCGTTCTCTACTGCCCCTTTAAAAATGTAAAAAACATTAAAAAAAAAAGATTTCATTTATTTGAGAGAGAGAGAAACAGAGCATGCATGAGTGGTGGGGGGTGGGAGGAGAAGGAAAAGCAGACTCTCTGTTGAGTAGGGAGCCAGATGTGGGACTCCATCCTAGGATCCTGAGATCATGACCTGTGTGGAAGGCAGACACTAAACTGACTGAGCCATTCAAGCACCTCTCTTTTTTCTTTTTTAAAAGATTTTGTTTATTTGAGAGAGTGAGCACAAGTGGAGGGTGGAGGGCAGTGTAAGGCAGATGGAGAAGCAGACTCCTTCACTGAATGAGGAGCCAGATGCAGAGTTCAATCTCAGGACCGCGAGATCATGACTTGAGCCAAAAGCAGATGCTTAACTGACTGAGCCACCCAGGCGCCCCCACAACCATTCTTATTATATACCTCATGAGTTGTGGAAAAATAGGCCTTTGGTATTGCTTGGTATTCTATTGTAAGGAAGCTCTTTCCCTTCTCCCATGTGTATATGTGTATTTATATCATTACTTTGATGAATAATTACTTTGTGCAATGGGTCATAATTTGATATTACTGCCAATATCCTTCTTTGTTGAGATGCCAAAGTCATCCTAGATTTAGCCAATGCAGTCCCTTCAAGCTAGCTTCTGTGTTCTGTGGACCTATCTCTATCATGTTTGAGCATTTCATTATTTTCTGACAGCACATGGGTGTTCTGGGTTAATTTGTGCTTTTTCTCTGCCAGCTCTGGAACCAGTCATTTCTCTGGGGAACCTTTGGTATTTTTTTTTTTTTATTTATTTATGATAGTTACACAGAGAGAGAGAGGCAGACATAGGCAGAGGGAGAAGCAGGCTCCATGCACCGGGAGCCCGACGTGGGTATTCGATCCCGAGTCTGCAGGATCGCGCCCTGGGCCAAAGGCAGGCGCCAAACCGCTGCGCCACCCAGGGATCCCGAACCTTTGGTATTTAGAAGCCAAGATCTGGACACTCTTTGTGCTTATTGCTATGGGGTGTCATTGTTTCTAGGCCTTCTTAATATTCAGAGTTAGAAAAAAATATATCCATTCATACACATACATTTATAATTGCTTTTATATATATTATACATATTTGGAACAAAATTCATGCATTCATATCAATACTTCCAATTTTAATTCAATACCTTAAGATTCTTTCAAGCCTTCCCACTTCCCATGTTTGTAAATCCCTTCTCAGGTAGAGACAGACCTGGTTCCCATTACTCTCCATACTTCTACTGATTTGTTTAGTCAGTCAAATTTACTTCTTTGTAACAGACTCTATCAACTCTGGCCACCTCTGCTATGTCATCCTCTGTCTTCCTTGCCATTGCCACTCTTCCTCCTTCACCCCTGTGCTTGGTTCCTCCTCTCCCCAATGCCCCCTTTCCTCAAATGCAGACATATTGACCTTGGGAGAAGGGAAGGTGAGAGGAGACAGATTAAGAAAAATGAAGGGTTAGGTATTCTTTTTTATACATTCTCTTCCCTTAACTCCTCCCACCTCACTGTTCACACTCAGGTACTTAACCTGTCTTAGGAGGCTCATTCCTGAGTGTCTTTCAGGTCTGTCTTACCTCTCTCTGCTATGTTTCTACCTCCACTGTCTAGGAATTGGTGAGCACTTTTTACTTTCAGTGCAATATTATTTAATGCATTTAGCACCTTTTGCTTAGTAAATCAGTTGTATTAGCATATTATACTATAAATCCTTATTGGTTATAAACTCCTTTAAAACCAAGACTATATATATATATATTTTTTTTTTTTTTTTTAAAGATTTTATTTATTCATGAGAGACAGTCAGAGACACAGGCAGAGGGAGAAGCAGGCTTCACGCAGGGAGCCCGACGTGGGACTCCATCCCGGGACTCCAGGATCACGCCCTGGGCCAAAGGCAGGCGCCAAACCACTGAGCCCACAAGGGGGATAGTCAGGGATCCCCCCAAGACTATATTTTTTCATCTCTCTCTTTCTCTGAAGCCAGGTCTTTGATTACAAGTTAGGATTTTTCCTGCAAAGATTGAGAGAGAGGGATCCTTCTGTCCCACATTATGAATGGGGGGGGGGGGGGGATCATGAGTAGTTGGTTAATAACATTTAACATCCCTCATTATTGGGGAGACGAGGAAAAAAATAGTAAATAAAAATAAATAATAAAAAGGTAGGGTGATCATTTTTATTATATAAAATATAAATATATTACATATATTTTATTATGTAAAAGTATGAAATCATTGTTGGGGGGATCCTAAAATAAAGTTATTCTAATGTAATCTTAAGAAAATTGTTTCTGTCTTGTAAACAGGTTTACATGAGGATTTATTAAAGATTGAGGTGGCAGAAACTGAAAACAGACATTCTGAAGACACTTGATGCAAATTCCTAGCAGGGAATGACAATTGCTTCCTCCCTAGCATGCCTTACAGAGCTGAACTTCCTTTTTTTTTTTTTTTTTTTCCAAATTCTTCTCTCAGGAATGTGTGCCAGAGGTTAATATGCCCATTTGGTGATAAAGATGGGAATTCTTATCACAGCCTTCAAGATCTCAGGTGGTTTGGCCCCTGCCTACCTTTTTTATAATGTCTCCTAAAGCTCATTGTCTCACTCTTTGCATTTCAACCACACTTTGTTCTGACATTTTATAGAATTTGCAAGCACTTCTCTGCCTCAGGATTTACCCCCTTATTGTTCCCTATGCCTGGATACTCTTTTCACATGGCTGAGTCTTCATCTTTCAGGTATCAGTTTAAATGTTACCTCCTCTGGTGACATCCCCTGGCTCCTCAAATCTCTTTGTATTTTTGCGCATAGCAACGACCACAGCTCTATTAATATAATGTATATAAGCATGGTTTTCCCTATTCGTGTCAGTTCTAGGAGGGTAGGAGCCCTTTGTCTTGTTCACTTCCTAAGCACACATGGTAGGTGTTTGGTAGGTCTCTGTTAACCAGATGAAGTTCTGCATGAGTTCTGCTGGAGAAGAGTGGTGTTCAGAGCTGGGGCACTGAGCTGCTTCTTGTTTTGTTTGTAATGGTCTGTGCTGTCTCTGCCATTGATTTCCTGGTCATATCTTGGTCCCATAGATTCCCCTGTATCAGCGTGGTCCCCAGCCCAGCAGCATCAGCAGCACCTGGGAATTTGTTAGAAATACCGGTTGTTGGCCCTTGACTTAGACCTGCTGAATTGGAGTCTCTAGGGGAGGGGCTCAGTAATCTGCATGTTAACAAGCCTCCAGCTGATTCTAATACCTGCTGAAGTGGGAGAACCATTGCCCTAGTCCTTGAAGCTTTTGGAAATACTGGCATGGTGTGAAGTGAAAGACCGTGAATTTCTCCTTCCCATGTGGGGATGGCTTTATGGCTTATGGATTGGTTTTTGGGAGGAGTGGACCTGATTTAGGAATATACTGGATGAATAAAAGATTACTAGAATTATTAGGATTACAAGGAATCTCTATGAACCATTGTGGGGGACCAGAGAAACCTGTAGAGTTAAATTGAGTAGGATTGCGCCCATGAGGAAGATAAGTGGAGTAAACATAATTGCTGATGGGCTGAGATGAAGGGGATAAAAAGTGAAGAATTTTGCAACGTTGTGGTTCCCTCTGGGGTTGGCGAGGAGCCTTTCAAGGAACATTGACTACTACTTCCACTTTACATGCCCCCCAACCCCTATTCTGATGTATTTTAATATGTCTCAGGAGTCAGATGAGAGTGTGTATAATTTAAAAAAGCTCCCAAGGTAATTTTGATAGGATGAAAAAAATATTCAAAAGACAAAATACAAATGGTTTTTAAAGTTATTATTCCATGGTGATTCTGTCCATGTTTCTAATAGATATGCGTCCTCCATTTTGACTTAGTCTATTTCTTAGAAATTGCTTTTGTTATGTAGACCGTCAGGACTTCTGGAGGTAACACAATGTTCTTTTTGAAGCAAATTTTGAAGTGAATTTTAGACTAGAAGTGGTTTTTTTCCCCCCCAGTTTTAAAATGTAATTTCAAGCTCTTTTTTATTAAGTAAATATTTCAAAACCAGTGCACTGGAGATCTGACTTGAGATTTGATTTTTTTTTTTTTTTTTGGTTCAGAAAATACAAGCCACTAATGTGCTCTTGAGCCTCCATGAAGCTCTCAACTGTTTGATACCCAGAAGTGGGTTAAAGGTTATTTTCTGCATGAGCTTTTTAAAATGGAAAGTCTGTTAGGCTTTTGAGCAGTATTCTGAAGATGAGACACTCCAGTTGCCCTCATATTGGTTTGAACACATTTGGAAGTAGTCTGGACAAATCTTTGATCAAGAAATATCCCCATTATGATCAGGTAGGGATTTTATATTGTTAGAAAGTCAGTTTTGCTGTGAGAGCTGCCCCAACAGTTGTTAAAATGCCAACGACAGTGTTTCGCGTCTTGAGGTCACTATTGGAAGAACCCTTAATTTGTTCAAAAAGTTCTGATTGAAGCATGACCTTTAGGGACTCTGTTTAAAATGCTGTTTTTTAGAAAAAATTTTGGATTAAAATAATTCTGTTTTGACTTCATACACAGCAATTTTCTTAGATCCACTATAAATGAGGTTTAAAAACTTTCACATTCTAGAATAGAGCTAGCTTTGTTTTTAGTAAATTTATTTTTCATATTCTTATTTTCAGATATTAGTTGCTACTTTTCTACTGAAACATATACAGTTTGGGCATTAGACTTGAAGAATCCTACTTTCATGGTTTCCAAGCCATCATGTCTAACTTAGCCAACTGTAACTCCCATGGAAGGGAGAGGAGAGACTAAAAATAGGATTCTATTCAAAATAGAGCGATATTTTTTTCCTGTAATTTCATTCTGCTATGACTATCTGTAAATGAATAGAGATCCCTGGTGTATGTTTGACAGAGTCAGTGATTATTGTTATATTTTCTAGCTTTATTGAGATGTCATTGACATAACATTGTTTAAGTTTAAGATGTACTACATGTTGATTTGATACATGTGTATATTGCAAAATGATTACTACCACAGTGTTAGGTAACCTCTGCATCATATCACATACTTAACTTTCTTTTTTGTAGTGAGGACATTTACAATTTATTCTCTCAACAACTTTCAAACATATACTGCAATATTATTAACTATAATCACCATGCTGTACATTAGATTCTCAGAACTTATTAACTATAAAATTGGAAGTTTGTATGCTTTGACCAACATTTACCCATCTCCGCCCCCCACCCTCACCCCCCCAGCCTCTGGGAACCACCATTTTAGTTTGTTTCTATGAGCTTAGCTTTTTTAGATTCCACATGTAAGTACTTAAATATCATATAGTATCCGTCTTTCTTGGTCTTATCCCACTTAGCATAATGACTTAAAGGTCGACTACCCCATGTTGTTGCAAATAGCTGAGTTTCCTTTTCTCTTGTGCCTGAATAATATTCCATTATGTATATGTGTAACATATACCACATCTTCTTTATCAATTCATCCATTGATTGACTCAAGTTATTTTCATATCTTGGCTATTGTGAATAATGCTGCAGTGAGCATGGGGGTACAGATATATCTTTGAGATCCTGTTTTCATTTGTCAGTGACTATTGAGACAAGATTATACATCCCATATGATAATCAGTTCCATGAGGAAAGGGACTCTGTTTTGGCAGAAGGGTGTATATGTAGTGCTTTGCAAATGCTTAGTTTTCAGTGTGTTTGTTCAGTAATTTCAGATATGGTAGTAAATATATACACTATTAATAATGTAAATTTTCCTGGGATGCCTGGATGGGCTCATTTGGTGAAGCGTCTGACTCTTGATTTTGGCTCAGATCATGATCTCAGGGTTATAGGTTTGGGCCCCATGTTAGGCTCCACACTCAGCAGAGTCAGCTTGAGATTCTCCCTCCCTCCCCTTGCTTGCTCTCTCAAATAAATCTTAAAAAAAAAATAATATAAATTTTCTTTAAATATTTATTTCCATCTAATTAAAAATGTGTAATATAGTCATGGCATCAGAATGTAATTTAAAAATTATTATAAAAGTGCATTTTTTGAAAACTTTGAACAGGACATATGTAAAAGGGTGAAGACTTCCTTGTCTTTTCTCTACCCCTCACCTTTTGGTCCCACCCCAGGAGACAGCAATTTGAGAGGGTCCTTTTAGATTTTCATTGTTACTAGTTGCATTATCTTTTCCTTTTGGGTTATAATAAGGTCACATCAGCATTTTCATAAGGATTGGAACTAAAGTTTTAGCATTGAGTAAATATATGTACTTTAAATGTTCATTTTGGTAGAAGATTGAGTTTATACCAATCAACATTTGTTTTCCTTATTTTATCGATAGGAATAACTTTTAAAGGAAGTTCATCTTTGGAGATAGAAAAAATATTTAATTTTTTTTCCTGAGATTTTTAAGAAAAAGAAAATATTTTTTGAAATCTTTATCTTTCCCCTCTTTCCTTACAATTCTTTTTTTTTTTTTTTTTTTAGAGCACATGCTTATGCTGAGAGGTGGGAGGAGGGGCAGAAGGAGAGGGAGAGACAGTTTTAAGCAGAATTGTACTGAACCAGGAGCCCTGCAGCAGGCTCGATCTCATGACCCCAATATCATGGCCTGATGCGAAATCAATAGTCTGATGCTTAACTGAGCCACCGAGGTGCCCCTTACAATTCATCTTATGTTTGATTGTTTAACTATTGATCAAGGTTATAGATCTGTTAAAAACATAAATCAGAAAGAATGAGGTTATAAGACATTAGCTATAATGTTTTTGTAAAACTATTTCTTTCTTTGTAGTCTCTTATATATGCACAGAATTTGACCATCTCCCATACCCGCCTCCCCCCCCCCCCTTTTTTTTTTTGCTTTAAATCTTTTGAGGTTTTTCCATTGCTTATGGCATAAAATTCAAAAGTCCTGGTTTGGTAGACCAACTGTGGCTCCAGCATATTTCCTACTCTCTGTTTTTCCTCCTACATCTGAAATGTGTTTTCATTGCATCAACTTCCCTTTCTTAAAACATGCTCTTCATCTTCATGTCTCTGTGTGAACACTTGTTCTCTGCTTTCTGGCTGGATTTTTTAAATTCAATTTTAAAAAATTCCAGTATACATTCAATTAACATACAATGTTTTATTAGTTTCAGGTATACAATAGAGTGATTCAACAATTCTATACATTACTCAGTGCTCATTATAAGTGTATTCTTCCTCCCCTTCACCTGTTTCACCTTCCTCCCCCCCACCTACTTCCCCTCTGGTAACCATCAGTTCTCTATTGTTGAGTCTATTTTTTTCATCTTTATTTTAAAAATTCATTTTGTTACTTAAATTTCACATATGAGTGAAATTGTATACTGTTTTTCTTTCTCTGACTGGTTTATTTCACTTAGTATAATATTCTTAAACTCGATCCAGGTTGTTGGAAATGGCAAGATTTCATCCCCCCGTGCCCCATATCTTGGCTGTTTTTCTTCCTTTTTTTTTTTTTTTTTTGGAAGTTCAGTTTGCCAACATATAGTATAACACCCAGTGCTCATCCATCAAGTGCCCTCCTCAGTGCCCATCACCCAATTACCCCAACCTCCCGCCCACCTCCCCTTCTGCAACCCTTTGTTTCCCAGAGTTGGGAGTCTCTCATGGTTTGTCTCCCTCTCTAATTTTGCCCACTCAGTTCCCCTCCATTCCCTTATAATCCCTTTAATATTTCTTATATTCCCCGTATGAGTGAAACCATACCATATAATGATTGTCCTTCACTGATAGACTTATTTCATTCAGCATAATACCCTTCAGTTCCATCCACATTGAAGCAAGTGGTGGGTACTTGTCGTTTCTGATGGCTAAGTAATATTCTGTTGTGTGTGTGTGTGTGTGTATATATATATATATATATACACATATATACACACCACATCCTTTATCCATTCATCTGTCGAAGGACATTGTGGCTCCTTCTGCAGTTTGGCTATTTTGGACATTGCTGCTATAAACATTGGGGTGCAGGTGTCCTGATGTTTCATTACATCTGTATCTTTGGGGTAAATACCCAGTAGTGCAAATGCTGGGTCATAGGGTAGCTCTATTTTTAACTTCTTGAAGAACCTCCACACTGTTTTCCGGAGTGGCTGTACCAGTTTGCACTCCCACCAACAGTGCAAGAGGGTTTCCCTTTCTCCACATCCTCTCCAACATTTATTGTTTCCTGTCTTGTTAATTTTCTCCATTCTCACTGGTGTGAGGTGGTATCTCATTGTGGTTTTGATTTGTATTTCCCTGATGGCAAGTGATGCAGAGCATTTTCTCATGTGTTGTTGGCCATGTGTAAGTCGTCTTTGGAGAAATTTCTGTTCATGTCTTTTGCCCATTTCATGATTTGGACTGTTTGTTTCTTGGGTGTTGAGTTTGATAAGTTCTTTATAGAATTTGGATACTAGTTCTTTATCTGATATGTCATTTGCAAATATCTCCACCCATTCTGTAGGTTGTATTTTAGTTTTTTTGACTGTTTATTTTGCTGTGCAGAAGCATTTTATCTTAAGTCCCAGTAGTTCATTTTTCCTTTTGTTTCCCTTGCCTTCATAGATGTATCTTGCAAGAAGTTACTGTGGCCAAGTTCAAAAAGGGTGTTGCCTGGTTCTCCTCTAGGATTTTGATGGAATCTTATCTCACAACTAGATCTTTCATCCATTTTGAGTTTATCTTTGTGTATGGTTTAAGAGAATGGACTAGTTTCATTCTTCTGCACATGGCTGTCCAATTTCCTCAGCACCATTTATTGAGGAAACTCTCCGTTTTCTAGTGGATATTCTTTCCTGCTCTGTCAAATATTAGTTGACCATAAATTGTCTGGATTCTTTATTTTATTCTTTTGATCTGTCTGTTTTGTGCCAGTACCATGCTGTCTTGATGATCACAGCTTTGTAGTACAGCTTGAAATCTGGCATTGTGATGACCCCAGCATTGGTTTTCTTTTTCAAAATTCCTCTGGGTATTCGAGGTCTTCTCTGATTGAATACAAATCTCAAGATTATTCCAACCTTGGGAAGGTTTCCAACCATGGAAAAAACCATGGTATTTTTTTTTTAATTTTTTTTATTTATTTATGATAGGCACACAGTGAGAGAGAGAGAAGCAGAGACATAGGCAGAGGGAGAAGCAGGCTCCATGCACCGGGAGCCCGACGTGGGATTCGATCCCGGGTCTCCAGGATCGCGCCCCGGGCTAAAGGCAGGCGCCAAACCGCTGCGCCACCCAGGGATCCCAACCATGGTATTTTTTATAGGGATTGAGTTGAATGTGTAAATTGCTCTGGGTAGCATAGATATTTTCAAAATATTTATTATTCCAATCCATGAACATGGAATATTTTTCCATCTCTTTGTGTCTTCCTCAAGTTCTTTTAGAAGTCTTCTGTAGTTTTTAGGGTATAGGTCCTTTACCTGTTTGGTTAGGTTTATTCCTAGGTATCTTATGGTTTTGGGAGCAATTGTAAATGGGATTGATTCCCTAACTTCTCTTTCTTCAGTGTCATTGTTAGTGCGTAGAAATGCCACTGATTTCTGTGCATTGATTTTTGTATGCTGCCACATTGCTGAATTGCTGTATGAGTTCTGGCAAACTTGGGGTGGAGTCTTTTTTGGGTTTTCTATATACAGTATCATGTCATATACAAAGAGGCAGAGTTTGATTCTTCTTTGCCAATTTGAATGCCTTTTATTTCTTTTGGCTGTCTGATTGCTGAGGCTAGGACTTTCTAGTACTATGTTGAATAGCGGTGGAGAGAGTGGACATCCTGATTGTGTTCCTTATCTTAGGGGAAAGGCTCTGTTTTTCCCCGTTGAGAATGATATTTGCTGTGGACTTTTCATAAATGGTTTTTAAGATATTGAGGAATGTTCCTCTATCCCTACAGCTTGAAGAGTTTTAATGAGGAATGGATGCTGTATTTCGTCAAGTGCTCTCTCTGCATCTATTGAGAGGATCATATGGTTCTTGTTTTTTCTCTTTGTTGATGTGATCTATCATGCTGATTGTTTAATGAGTGTTGAACCACACTTGCATCCCGGGGATAAATCTCACTTGGTCATGGTGAATAAACCTCTTCATGTACTGTTGGATATTGGCTAGTATCTTGGTGAGAATTACTGCATCCGTGTTCATCAGGGATATTGGCGTATAAGTCTCCTTTTGGTGGGGTCTTAGTCTGGTTTTGGAATTAAGGTGATGCTGGCCTCATAAAACGAGTTTGGAAGTATTCCGTCACTTTCTATCCTTCAGAACAGTTTTAGTAGAATAGGTATTATTTCTTCTTTAATCGTTTGATAGAATTCCCCAGGGAAGCCATCTGACCCTGGACTTTTGTGTCTTGGGAAGTTTTTGATGACTGACTCAATTTCCTCGCTGGTTATTGGCCTGTTTAGGTATTTCATTTCTTCCTGTTCCAGTTTTGTTAATTTGTAGCATTCCAGAAATGCATCCATTTCTTCTAGATTGCCTAAATTGTTGGCAGATAGCTGCTTATAATATGTTCTTAAAATCATTTGTATTTCCTTGGTTTTGGTTGTGTTTGCTCCTCTTTCATTCGTGATTTTATTAAGTCCTTTTTCTTTTTATAAAGCTGGCTAAGGATTTATCTATCTTATTAATTTTTTGAAAGAGCGAACTCTCCTGGTTTTATCTGTTGTACAGTTCTTCTAGTCTCTATTTCATTGAGTTCTGCTCAAATCTTATCTCTCTTCTTCTGCTTGGTGTAGGTTTTACTTGCTGTTCTTTCTCCAGTTCCTTTAGGTGTGAGGTTAGCTTGTGTACTTGAGTTTTTTTTCCAATTTTTTGAGGGTGGTTTGTATCGCAGTGTTTCCCTCCTAGGACTGCTTTTGCTGTATCCCAAAGATTTTGAACGGTTGTATCTTCATTCTCATTAATTTCCACAAATCTCTTTAATTCTTCTCTAATTTCCTGGTTGACCCATTCATCTTTTAGTAGGATGCTCTTTAGCCTCCGTGTGTTTGAGTTTCTTCCAAGTTTCTTCTTGTGATTGAGTTCTAGTTTCAAAGCATTGTGGTCTGAACATATGCAGGGACAATCCCAATCTTTTGGTATCGGTTGAGACCTGATTTGTGACCCAGTAGGTGGTCTCTTCTGGAGAAAGTTCCATGTGCACTTGAGAAGAATGTGTATTCCGTTACGTTTGGATGGAAAGTTGTGTATATATCTGTGAAATCTATTTGGTCCAGTGTATCATTTAAGGCCCTTGTTTCTTTGGAGATGTTGTGCTTAGAAGATCTGTCATTTGCTGAAAGTGCCGTGTTGAAGTTTCCTATTAGTGTATTATTAAGTATCTCTTTACTTTGGTTGTTAATTGACTGATCTACTTGGCAGTTCCTACATTAGAGGGATACATATTTATGATTCTTAGGTGTTCTTGTTGGATAGACCCTTTAAGTATGATATAGTGTCCCTCGTCATCTCTTACTACAGTCTTTGATATGAACTCTGTAATTTATCTCATCCTCATATGAGGATTGCTATCCCAGCTCTCTTTTGAGGACCATTTGAATGGTAAATGGCTCTCCACTCCATCATTTTCAGCTGGAGGTGTCCTTAGGTCTAAGATGAGTCCCTTGTAGACAGCATATAGATGGGTCTTGCTTTTTTATCCAGTCTGATAACCTGGCATCTTTTGATGGGATCATTTATCCCTTTCACGTTCAGGGCAACTATTGAAAGATATGAATTTAGTGTCATAATATTACCTATTCAGTCTCTGTTTTTGTGGATTGTTTCTTTGGGCTCCCTCTTTCTTTTACAGGGTGCCCCCTTAATACAGAGCCGGTTTCGTGGTCACGTATTCTTTCAGTTTCTACGTATCCCGGAAGCTCTTTATCTCTCTTTCTATTCTGAATGACAGCCACGCTGGATAAAGTATTCATGGTGGCTGCGTGTTCTTTTCATTTAGTACCCTGTATATGTTATGCCAGCCCTTTCTGGCCTGCTAGGTGTCTGTGGAGAGGTCTGTTAATCTGCTATTTCTCCCCATTTAAGTTAAGAATCTCTTGTCTCACACTGTTTTAAGAATTTTCTCTTTATCTTTGAATTTTGCAAGTTTCACTGTTAAATGTTGAGGTGTTGAATGTTTTTTATTGATTTTTCGGGGGTTCCTCTCTATCTCTTGGATCTGAATGCCTGTTTCCTTCCCCAGATTTGGGTAATTCTCAGCTATGATTTGTTCAAACATACTTTGTGGTCCTCTTTTTGTCTCAGCCTTTTCTGGAATCCCAATTAGACATATATTCTTCCTTCTCCAGCTATCATTTATTTCCCTAAGCCTTTCCTCATGGGCAGTAAATGTTTTTCCCTTTTTTTTTTTTTTTTTTTTTGCCCTCAGCTTCCTTCCTTTCCATCAACGTGTCTTTTATGTCATTCACTCTCTCTTCTACCTTATTAACCCTAGCAGTTAGAACATCCAGTTTGGATTGCATCTCATTTAGTATATTTTTAATTTTGCCCTGATTAGACTTCAGTACTGCAATAATGAAACCTCTAGCGTGCTTTGTACTTTTTTCCAGTGCCACCAATATTGTCATAATTGTATTTCTGACATTGTACTGAAATCCTAATTATGTAACTCTGTGGCAGAGAGTACTGTTTCTGGTTCTTTCTTTTGTGGTGAATTCTTCCTTCTAGTCATTTTGTCCAGTGCAGAGTGGTTGAATGAGTGGGCTGAGTCAAAAATATCAACCATGACCTAAGTAAAATACACCCTAGGTGACTCCGAAGAGGTCAGAGACTAGAAAATAAAAGAAAAAGATGAACAGAACAAAATAAAACATTGACCTCTAAGGTCAAAATCAAATTTTAAAACAAAGTAGTAAAAATAAAAAGCAAAAACTCAAAAACAAAGAAGAAGAAAAAAATAATAGAGAAATAAAGAAAAAAGAAAGAAAAGGTGGGGATGCCATTGTGGTGAGGCAGTGGTAGTGAAGAGAGAATATCGTCTGAGGGATCCTAGAAAGGTGATCTTGGTCTGAGTGTATTTTCTTCTGTATGTTAGAAGATGCTCAATCACAAGTTTATGTAAACCAACACTTATAGACAGCCCCAACATTGACCCCCAAAGCATAAACAAGATAGAAGAGGGGGACAGAATGGGAAGGAGGAGATAATATAATCTCACAGAATGAACCAGCACGGTGTTCCACTTGCTTCTGGGTCTGTGTTTGTTATGTTTTAGAAAGTACTAATTTCTAGCATTGTAATGCAAAACAAGGCAGAAAAAAAAAAAACCCAAATACCCATATCTTGAATATGTACCAAAATTAACTTGAATATGTTGAAGGGAATCCAGAAGTGAAAAGTATATCTAAAACATGTAACTGTAGGAATATGAAAGTCAAAAAGGAAAAACTTAAAAATGAAGAGCTGTTAAAATATTGTAGGATATTTATATTAAGGTGGGAAAAGAGAAAATATTGGAAAGTTTTAGACTGATATAAAAATGAGTTGTAATGGTAAAAGGAAAGAAAAATGAAAAAAAGGACCGTCTAGTTCTATATACTATTTTCCCTCAGTCTTGGAGCTTTCTAGTGCTGCTTTGTCAGTAAACTTGTTCTTCCCATGTTCTTCCAGTAGTTCTTCTGGGGGAGGGGTCTGCTGTGCTGATTCTCAGGTGTCTGTGCCTGGCGGTGATGTCCTGCTCCTTGCCAGGTGTTGGGCTGTGTGTGAGCTGTTTATGCTATGAGGCCTGTTTCCTAGAGGCCCTGCCTCTCCCAGGCACAAGGTGACACAAGGAAGAAAACAAAAATGATGGCGGCCAGATTTCCAGCTCTGGAGTCGAGCTCCCCGTGAGTAACTAATGCAGTCTCCCAGTCCACACTGGCCTAGATGTTCCTAAGGGCAGATGGAGGTGCACTGATCTGCACAGCTTGCAAGGCGCCTGGTTGCAGGAGAGTTTTCGCTGTCCTGTGCTCTCTGTGCTTCTGCCTGTCCAGGGGGAACGCAAGATCTCTGGCTTTGTCTGCTTGGGATCTGGGGCTCTGTTCCACTGGACCCGTCCTCCTGGGGACTGCCTCTCCTGAAGGGAACCGAGCACAGCCAACTGTGTCTGGAGCCCGTCTGACTGGCTTCTCCAAAATGCCCTGGAGGGCTGCCGCGCTCCAGCCCTTTATCGATATTGGACTCTTGTTTTATGGTGAGCTTTCCCCCCAGGCGTCCCTCCTCTTGTAGTGACTCCAGGAATCTTGAGGCTTCACTGCTCCTCCTGTGGTTCAGCCCGATTTCCCTGCTAAGTGCTTTTCTGTCGGGGAAAACTGCGCAGATTTATAAAGTTCCCGCTTCTCCAGGGCTTGGGTTTCGTGGCCTGGAGGCTTTCGCAGCTCAGCTTTAGCCTGGCTACTCGAGGTTCCCTTCCCCTACTTTATTATTTATATATTTTTTTCACCTTCCTACCTTGTTAGAAGTGAAAACTTTTCTCCCTGTAGCATTGCAGCTGTTCTCTCTTAAAATCTTAGGTTGAATATGTAAGTGTTCAGGATGCTTTGAAAATTATCGAGGTAAGTTAGTGGGCCCAGGTGAGTTGAGGACCCCTACTCTTCCGCCATCTTGCCCCATCTCCGATTTCGTTCTTTTTTATGACTGAATGATATTCCAGTGTGTGTGTGATATTCCAGTATACACACATAAACACGCATATACACGCTCACACACCACCTCTTCTTTATCCATTCATCAGTCAGTGGAAACTTGGGCTGCCTCCATACTTTGGTGTGGTAAATAATCCTGCAATAAACAATAATAAATAAGGGTGCATGTATTCCTTTGAATTAGTGTTTTTGTATTTTTGGAGTAAACACTGAGTTATGATTACTAGATTATAAGTAAACACTGAGTTATATGATTACTAGATTATAAGATAGTTGTCTTTTTAACTTTTTGAGGAACCTCTGTACTTTATTCGACAGTGGCTGTACCAGTTTGCATTCCTACCAACAGTGCATGAAGGTTCATTTTTCTCTACATCTTCATCAACACTTGTTTCTTCTGTTTTTGACTTTAGCCATTCTTACAGGAATGAGGTGATATCTTATTGTGGTTTTGATTTTCATTTCCATGATGATGAGTGATGTTCATCTTTTGATGTGTCTGTTGGCCATCTGGATGTCTTCTTTGGAGAAATGTCTGTTCATGTCTTCAGCCCATTTTTTAAATTGGATTATTTAGTTTTTGGGTGTTGAGTTGTGAACATTTTTATATATTTCGGATACTAATTCTTACAGAGTTATTTGCAAATATCTTTTCCCATTCTGTACATGGTCATTTTGTTCTGTTGATTGTTTCCTTTTCTGTGCAGAAGCTTTTTGTTTTGGTGTGGTCCCAATAGTTTATTTTTGCTTTTCCCCCCTTGCTTCAGGAGACATATCTAAAAACAGTTGCCATGTCTGATACCAGAGAAATTACTCCCTGTGTTATCTTCCAGGATTTTTATAGTTTTAGGTCTCACATTTAGGTCCAGGCTAGAATTTTCTTTACTTTTCTGCCTGTCCACTTCCCACCTACCCATCAGCCAGCTCAAGGTCATCTTCCTGTGTTGTTGACGTGCTTTACTTTCTTTTCCAAGTATATTTCAGTGAAATCATTTCTGTTATAACATTTGTTCCATTCTATTACTTTATTAATTGTGTTTTATCTCCAATAGTTTGTGAGCAAGTTAAGAAAAGCTCAGATGTCTGATTATCTTGGTTTGAATTCTAGCTTTGCCACTTAGTAGGTATATGCCTTTTGGCAAGTAACTTAAGTATTCTATGACTTAGCTCTATTGTCTATAAAATAGGTTAATACCAATACCTTTTTTATATGTTATTGGGAGAATTAAATGTGATCATCTTCAGATACTCTGAGATAACATTTTTCACATGCTAAACAGTAAATGTTAGATATTTATTTTTATGGTTGTTTATTCAGTCCTTATTAGTGTCTCCAAAAAAAGAAGACACTTGATGGTTTTTATTATTTAAAGGGAAGTTTTCTATACAGACTTATAAATTAGTTTATCATTTTTGCTAATGATTTAAAATATTTATGCTTATCATAGAAGTTTTGTTGTCTTTAGTTTTTACTGGTGGCTGGATTGTTTCATTTTTAAATATGCTGAAAATTTTCACCTTTCTTATGCCAAAATAAGTAATTAAGGAGCCAGGTAAGCACCCTCTATTTCTTTACACAGTAACATGTGTTATCTTTCTGAGGCATGGTTAATGCCCTTGGGTTGTCTGACCTTGTTCTTCTGTCTATGCAGGCCTTGTGTCGAATCACCCGTCATTCTCCTACTGCCTTCCAGAATGTTATTGAGAAGGTGGGACTGAACTCAGTAATAAACTCCCTGGCCTCAGCCATCTGCAAAGTTCAGCAGTACATGTTGACCTTGTTTACTACAATGCTGTCTTGTGGGATTCATCTTCAGAGGCTAATCCAAGAAAAGGTTTGAGTTAGATTTCACCTATTACTGTACTTTAAAAATTGTTGTTGAGCTACTACAATTGCAGGGGAAAACAAGTAATGCCATTTCTGCAGAATGTAGTTTTCATCTCAGGGGACCTTTTTGAACTTTGCCAAATGTCTGTACCCCAGGCCATTCATCTGAAGATGTTGTGGAGTCTTTTAGTGATTAAAATAGAAATCCAGTAAATGGCTCTGCCGGCATGTTCCATTTCATTAATGAAAAGTTGGAAGATTTATGAGTCCTTTCTATATGATGATATTCCTTATGCCTCTTCCTCCTCAGCCCCCATCTCAACCCCCATATGCTTTGTCTTTTGTTTGGAGGGTCCCTTTATATTCTCTGCTTACTTGGACTCATTTTTACCCCTTTCCTTGTCTAATATTTGGCTAACACAAAGCACCTTGACAACTCATTTTCTCTTGTTTTTAATTTAGTTTCCTTCTAATCCTAGGATATTCCTTTATTTTATATATAGTAGAATTTTAAAATATTCAGTTCCGATTACAAAACTTGCACAGCTATGAAGAAGTCTCTGTAATAGCCTTCCTCAACATTCCTCTCCAGTTGCCTGATAGTGATCTGCTGACGAGAAGCAATAGGCATCACCTGGGAGAGGGTTGGAAATGCATCTTCTTAAGCCCCACCTCGAGCCTGCTGAATCTCAATCTATGTTTTAATGAGATCTCTAGGTGGTTTGTTTGAAGTCTATAATTTAAGAAGCCCTGTCCTAGAGTATTAGTATTGGGTGAGGTGTTAACAGGTAGAAAAAGTGGACCATGTTTATATATACATGTTTGGAAAGCTATGTGTCAAAGTGAAAGAGATAGTTTTAATTGTACAGCTTTTCCCAGTGTTTTTGTATGCTCATGCATATTATGTATCTTCACTAGGGGAATGTAGTGTGTGGTGTTCTTTAAACTTACTGGACCAGTTATCCTTTTTTTAGAGAGGAGATGCCTGTCAAATTGGAGTTTTGAGAACTTGGTTAAGGTAATGCTACTAATAAGTGTAGAATGGAACCACTTTCTTACAGTTTTTGCCTTGGTTCTTCTGTGTTAGGGTCCACACACTAAATTCTGGTTTTTATAATAAAAGTTAAAATTTCAGTAATTATGAATAATTTATTTATCTAGTAAACCTGATCTGTCAAACTCAAGATGGAGAGTAAATCATTTCTTGCCTTTACTCTGATTAGTCCGATTTAGACTGCTAAGAAGTTTGAGCCTCAGAGAAACAAATTTTTTCCCCAAAAGTCTGTGTATCTAATTTTTGCTATTAAATTTTCTAAGTCATTAAATATTGTTACATTGTATTTGAAAAAGCACCATTTGAATAGTTTTACGGTATAAATTGTGATAAGAGAGGCTGAGTCTTTTTTTTGCCCTCAGAACAGATATGGATTTTGTTCCAATATGGTATTTTACAAAGGGAGTAAAATAAGATGCATTGATTAATATGATTTTTGTAATTGTTTTATAATGTATATTCCATATTAACATAATAATCGAATGCTGAAAGGTATTGAATAAGTAATCTTTTGATTTTGATTAATATTGGTGCTGAAAAAAATTATGGTAGAAAAGATATAATACAAAATTTACTATCTTCACCATTTTTAAATTTATAGTTAGTAGCGGTAAGTTTATTCACATTGTTTTGGGACAGATCTCTAGAATACTTTCATCTTTCGAAACCAACACCCTGTGCCCATTAAACATTTAGGATGCTGTGTTTTAAGGCTTTGGATTTTATTTGAATCTGTTTTAGTAGGCCTCCTCTGACATGGAACTGGCAGAGAAAGGGGGTGATACCTGTGCCTACCATATTGGAGTGGAAGTTCAGGTTCCCCAGTGGGCTTCTGTTGGCACTCGAGAGGTACAGAGAGCCCCTGTTTACTGCTGTACTGGGGTGGAAGTCCACACTTTCCATAGGCCTCCTTTGATGCCTGTCCCCCCAAGCCGGGAGTGGGGAGCGCTCCTCATTTACTATCTCCCCTGGCACCAAAGAGTGGGAGTGTGAGCCTCATCATATCTGGTGGAAGGTGCTCAAGGTGCAGGCTTCCCGCTTGCCTTTTCTGCTGCCATCTTGACAGGGAAAGGAATCTTATTACTGCTATATATGGACAGTGGCTCAGGCTCTCCATGTGGTCTGTACTGATACCAGAGTTAGGGCGAATGGCTACTGTTACTGCTAGGGTGAGATGTTATTGCCAGATCTCCACTTGCTTTTTTCTGGTATTGTTCTCATGGGGAGAGTGTCAACAGTTGACTATTGAGGGTAGGAGTCTAGGCTCTCTACTTGCCCTTTGCTGATGGGGCTGGGATCATGGTTTTTCCATGATGTTTGGTTGGAGTAGAGTAGCTATGGTTTGAAAGTTTTCGATCTCCCTGAGCTGCCCCTTTCTTGGTCCTTTGGCTCTAGAGAGCTGACCTTTCTTGTGTTTTGTTCCTATTGGTGTTCCTAGGTTTCTAGATTATCCAACACTCAATCCAGGATATCTGAGGCAAAACAAACAAACAAAAAAAGCAGTGAGCTCACTGCCAAGTGGATGCTCAGGTGCTGAGGTTCCTACTGGTTCTTCTTCTCTCTACTTTTCTGAGTTGTCTTACGTTTGTTTATATCCAATGTCCAGGGTTTTTAGTTGTGCTTAGTGAGAAGAATAGGAAACAGTGCATCATCTTCTCTCTTATCCTTTATTTTTTAAAATGTTTCTATGACAGGTCAATAATATAGAGTGAATTCTCATTTAAAATGGAGGATTCTATTTTTTAATTAAAAAGAATTACCATTTATTGAACATTTACTATGGGCTAGTTAGTGACTTGCCATCCTGGGGCAAATAAGTTTCATGGATGAAACTTAGTGTGTTGAGTAATTTTGTCAAGTTCGTGAGGATGTCAGTGCTAGAGCTAATGCTCATGCCAGACAAATGAGGATGCAGAACAATTTTGGATAGTGTTGATGCTCTGAAGAACAGAAAACAGTAATGTGATAGAGTGCAATAGGCAGTTGTGCAGGGAGTGGAGCCATATATCATCATCTGGATGGGCAGGGCAGGGTGAATGTCAGGGAAGGCCTCTCTGAGGAGGTGTCATTCCATCTGAGCCCCGAATGACAAGAAGGAGTTTGCCCTGTGAAATCTCTGGGGAAAGAACTTTGTAGTTTAGCTTCCCTGAGGCATGAGAGATCTTGGGAAGATCTAGAAAGAGAAAAAAGGCCCACAGAGCTAAACCTAGTGAGCAAGAGGAAAGAAGCCATTGGGAAGAAGCTGGGATGGGGTGGAGGGAGAGAGACCTAGATCATGTGGGGTTGTGGTCTTCCTCACAGGTTTTATTTTACTTAAAAAAGTGCATTTAAAAAATATACATGTATGTTTCAGGAGCAGGTTTAGCAACCTTCTTATTGCTAAGTTGAGTTACTTTTCTGAGTGTTTGGTTATTGACAGGTTAGAATGAATGGAAGAGGAGAGGACCTAGGAACAAATACCAGGTTTACTCTTTCCTATTGGACAGAAGAAGAACTGCATGTGTACTTTTGGGGAATCATGGCCTGTATATCATGATCTTTTTAAAATGGAAAATCAGTCCCCTAAAGAAGTTCATGGTATTCCTTTTAAATAAGAGAAATTACTGTTCAGTTCTGAGAAATTAGAAGCTAAAGAATAATACAGAATCAGCTATAATCTTACTGCCCAGAAATAATGACTATTAACACGTGGGTCTGTCTCCTTTTAGTCTTTTGTCTGTGTGTCTATGTATTTTATGCACACATTTATAAAATTAAGATCAAAATGTGTAGGTTTATCTTTTTTTAAGATTTGGAGACAGAGCATGCGTATGCATGTGTGTGTGTGTCGGGGGGCAGGCGGGGAAGAAGGGCAGAGGGGTAGGGAGAGGGACAAGCAGACTCTGCACCCAGTGCAGGTCCCATGACCCTGAGACCATGACCCAAGCCTAAACCAAGAGTCAGATGCTCAAGCAACTGAGCCACCCAGGTGCCCCAATGTGTAGATTCATCCTGATGATATTTTGTCATTAAATATTCCCTAAGAACATTTAAAAATAATATACAATTTTTCATTGTGTGGTACTGCAATAATTTAATTCTTTCACTACTATTGAAGCACTTCTCATTTTTTGATTTCCACGGGTTGATGCAGTGAACATTGTGTTGCATACATCTTTGTGTTCACTCCTAATAGATTACCACAGCTGTTAATAGCAGGTCTGCATGGATACAGCTAGACTATCCTCTAGAAAGATGATGAGAGTACTAGTGACTTGAAATTTGACCAGCAATCATTAGACATGTGCCGTCTCTTATAATGAAACACGGAGTAAGGGGTTATTAGCAGCATACTGCATGTTTTCATAGTCACTTGCAGTTAGCAGCTAACCTGGGTCTCCATTGGAACTATGTGACAGTAGCCAGGTTTTCACCTTAAACTAGACCATCCCCATTATTATTCCCTTCTGAATCCTGCTCATGTTCTCAAGCTGGTAGTGAAGGAATTTGCTCAGTTTGCTTATCACCTGCAGGAGCTACTTGCATGTCAGTGCCCTTCGATGACTGTTATCCAGCACTGATGTGCATCAGTGTTGTTTACTTTGTGTTGTCATCTTTAAAAGGATCTGCTTTCTCATAAATATGCTAAATGGCAGAATATTCGTTTATCCAGAAACAAACGTTAGTTCTATACCCTGTGGTTAGCCACAGCCATGGTGACAGGGGACTCTGAGTCACAAATCATGTGTTCTCAATATTCTAGCAACTGGAGAAATTGAGCCATACAACAAATGACAAGTTGTCCATTTTCTTCTCTCCAGATACTCAGCAGGATACTTTTTGAACCACTGGGAAATGGTACTTTATATGTAATCCTGTGTCATTGCTAGTTTGGGAATTGATAACTTTCATAGTTCACATACGTGAGTGGTTGTGAATAAAGGGCTTATGGAACATGTGACCAGAAGTAAGAGAAAACCATGTAGCTGAGGTGTGAGTTTATTTACTAGTCTTTGTCCTATAAATTTTTTTTTGGTTTTCGTTGCTGTTTTAGTTTTATTTTTGTGGTTCTTCCAAGCTGTTAATGTGTCCTACAAATATTCAATCTTTAATACTTGGGGCTGGGTTAGTTTGGGAGTTTGTAAATGTATTTCCTATTGTTTTATTGAGGAGAGAGATGTTGGATGAGGTCATTGCAATTTCTCTTAATTATAAGAGCAAGAAACTTAAAGTAGGTAATGCTCAACTAATTTATTTTTATCAGGTTATATTTATAACTTTTGTGAACTTTGGAGTTTTCATGTTTAGTACAGAAAATTCAGAATGTACGGAATACAGAAGACCAAAGTGCTTACCTCCTTGAGGTAATCTCTGTAAAAATTGTTATTATATCCCTTTCAAATTCATATTTGCTGTACATGGACACAACATATACGCATATACATGTGTATACTTGTGTTTCCATATTCCCACCTCTTTGCTGCCACACACATTTTGTTAGAATCTTTTTGCAGAAATTGGATTAACTATATATATATTGTTTGGTAATCCATATTTTTCTATTGCATGACATGTGAGGAATGTGTGTCTAAGTCAGTATAACTCTTCTTCTTCTTTTTTTTTTTTTTAAGATTTTATTTATTCATTCACGAGAAACAGAGAGAGGCAGAGGTAGAAGCTGGCTCCTCGCAGGGAGCCTGATGCGGGACTTGATCCCTGGACTGAGGATCATGCCCTGAGCCAAAGGCAGACGCTCAACCACTGAGCCACCCAGGCATCCCAGTATAACTCTTCAATATTATTTTTAAAGAGTAATGACATTCCATCACCATTTATGAAATGCTTCCATGGAAGTATCACCATTTATCCTAGCAGTTCACTATTTATTGCCCCTCTAAGAATTATTTTTGCCATTGTTTTCCCAAGGAGACCATTCTTATTGCTAAATTCTTTTGCATGGCCATCCTGAATTATTCCTTTAAGCTAAAACTTTTAAGTAAAATTGGTAGGTTATGTTCATTTTTAGAAAGTTCTTTTCCCTTCCTAGTTTGTAGATAAAAAACCACTATGATTGCATATATGTTTGCAAATAGACTCAGTGCCAGTAAAAAGTGTGGAAGCATTGCATCCAGATTATGTGTCTCACATCTGCCAAAATATTTTGGTTTCAGACAGTATTAAGTGCGTGGCTACAGCCCTATCATTCCATCATCCCATCATCCCTTTCGCTTTACTTTTCTCTATCTTTGAAAATTTCAGCCACCATATTTAGATGTCACATGGTAAATTCTTTTTCTTTTTCTTTTTCTTTTTCATAATCTTTGTCTTTTATTTCACTGAACCACGGTGAGTTATTTCCGGGTTATTGGAAGTTTTGACTTCGGTCAGAAATCATGCTAGTTATGAAATTTATGACTTGTGATGTCAGGGTGACTGGTAGAAGGTGATTGGTTATGGAATATAGAAAATCTGGTGAGAACAAGAACAGATTCTTAAAAGATATCTGTTTTTGCCAATATGGCTGAGTAGATACCTTGCGAACTCTCGCTATAAAAAAACTTTAAAATGCTGGATAGTCCTAGAAGAGATAAGACTTTCAGGAAAATAACAAAGATGAAGAATCTAACAGTGAAGATGAAATGGAAATTGGAAGGGCTACTGTGAGAGTGATGGGGCCAAAGTCTGGTTATTAGGGTACTGGAGTGTGTGTGTGTGTGTGTATAGCATATATGTGTGTGGAGGTGGGGATATGTGTGTTTGTTCAGGGTTTTTGCATATGGGTGGGGTGTGTCTCTTGTGTTTGTGGGGGTATATGTATGGGGTATGGAGTGTATGTTTGTAGGATTTATGTATATGTACAGGGTGTGTGCTAGGTGTATGTGTGGTTTGTGTGTTTATGTGTAGGGTTTGTGTATGTGTACAGGGTGGGGGTGTGTGTGGGGTGGGGGTATGTGTGCACTCCTGGGGTTTGTGTGTGGGCGGGGTGTGCAGGTTGTGGGTGGGGTGTGGGTATATGTGAATGGGTGTGTTCAGTAAGAAGACTGAAACCTAAAAATTGTTGAGAGAACAATGTAATTGGGCCACATTTACCCATCATCCTCATCATCAATTTTCAGTGCATGCTAATGTTGCCTCATCTCTGCTCTCTCTTCACTTGTATTTCATGTCTACATGCTTCTCTTACCTCTGAATTGTTTTGAAGTAAAACACAGACATTGTATCATTTGTAATTATTTCAGCTATATCTATAGAAGATAAGCAATATTTTAAAATAGATATATTAATAATGTTATTAAACCCCAACCAATTAATAAGCTGTTTTATTTTTCTGTTTTGTTTTAAATAAGTTCCATTCAGAGTTCATTTGGCTTATCAATGATTATTTTCTAGATTACTTGAATCAGGATCAAATCAAGACCTGTATGTCCCCTTTCTAATTCAGGTTGATTTGTCTTTTCATTGTCTTTAAATCTATAGATTCCCTTATCTTTTAAAAAATATTTATGTATTTAGTCTTTGAAATGAACCTGTTGGGCAGCCCCGGTGGCTCAATGGTTTAGCGCCGCCTTCCACCCAGAGTGTGATCCTGGAGACCTAGGATCAAGTCCCACGTCAGGCTCCCTGCATGGAGCCTGCTTCTCCCTCTGCCTGGGTCTCTCTCTCTCTCTCTCTCTCTCTCTGTGTGTGTGTGTGTCTCTCATGAATAAATAAAATCTTTAAAAAAAAATGAAATGAACCTGTTAAGGAAAACAGTCATAGTTCATGGGCCTTTCCACGTTTGGGTTTTGCTGATTGAATCTAGCAAACAACTTAGACAGTGTGTGTCCTTTAAAATGCTGGTCCTATATTTCTCATACAAGTTTATAGGTTTGATCAGATCCAAATTAGGTTTTTTTTTTTTCCCCCTGAAGATGTTTCATTGGTGGTGTATGTGTTTTTTTTTTCTTTTAAAGATTTTATTTATTTATTTGACAGAATGAGAAAGCACAAGCTGGTGGAGCAGCAGTGGCAGAGGAGAAGCAGACTCCTTCCTGAGCAATGGATCCTGATGTGGGACTTGATCCCAGGACTCTGGGATCATGACCTGAGCTGAAGGCAAATGCTTAATTGACTGAGCCACCTAGGTGCTCAGGTGGTGTGTGTTTTTCATAACAGAATACATACACCGATAACTTGACTCTGCCTTTTCCCATACAAAGAGTGAGCAGTGGCTTCAGTTCCAGTCTACCATACTGGTTATAAGTTTCCTCATCTGCTCTCCTCGTAGTGGTTTTAGCAGCCATTAATGATAATTGTTGAGATACATTGTTTTGTTATGGGTGAAAATATCCTGATATTTAATATTATTGTTCTGACCTCATGTCTTAATCAAAATTGCTCTATTTTCAAAGAACTCTTATCAATTCTGGTTACCCTGAGGAATGGTTTACATAATCAAAGGCAGGGTAGGTGCTTGATTCACTTATTTACTGGTTTTTAGAATCATGAGTTGGTTTTCCTAGCAGTTTCCAAAGACTCTTTAGGATTGGGACTTTAAAGGATACTTTAGTTCCCTTATGAACTCACAGATTTTAATATTCTGATATGTTTCCATTGTGGGTGATGTTTTCTTCAGTACTGAGAGTGTTGCTTCTTTAGCCAGTGGAAGCCTCCACAAGTAGCCTCCTGGGGCTTTTTGTCAGAAATCCAACAGTCTTTACCTTCTTGTGTTCTATTTAGGCTTCTCTTCCATGTTCTCTGCTCTGCATCTGGAACCAGTCATCCCTCCAAAGAGCCCCAGTTCCTCTAGTAGGAAATGGTGTTTAGAGACTGTGATATAGGATAGGAGTACTTACTGCTACTGGGTTGGTTATTGTTTCTAGGCATTCCCAGCAGCTTGAGCTAGGAAATAACTATTTTAAAAATTACATCTACTGTTCATACTGGTATTTCCAATTTCACTATTTTGCCTAGCTTATTTTATATTGTAATTTTTTCTCAAGTTGAAAATCTTGTTTTCTATTGACAGTAACTTAATTTCTTACTTGTTTTATAATATTTATATGTCTCAGAACAATATTATGATTTCTGAATACAACCTAAGATTTTTGTGCAATTGTTTTAGTGCTTAGGGTATGTCCAACTAGATGTATAGTCAGATTAGTACGTTGTAAATTCTTTTCAAATAATTCTTTTTTTGTCTTCTTAAGTCACCAACATGATATACCCTTAAGTATCAGTTTCTTTTTGATTTGTAGGGATTGCTTTTGAAAAGTTGAATTTTTTTATTATCATGTAAAATGTTCGTATGGTTTTAATGGCAGTTTACAAAGAATCAATTCAGAGGAAACTATTTTCCATATCTGTCCTCTCTACTTGTTTCCTTCCTTCCACATTGAATGCAAACATTTTTATTAGTACCTGTTTAAATCTTCTATTTAAAAAAAATCAAATGTAAACAACTATGTCTTTCTCCCTATATCTATTTATCTTTATATCCATGTATCATATCTATGTATTTATCCCTCTCTATCTCTGTAAGGTTTTTTATTAATGTGTTATTTATTTTATAGATATACTGTTTATATTTATCTCTTCATTTTATCTATCTGCCTTCTCCCCAACCACCCCAATGCTCCTATATTTGTCTGTGGGTAAAGGGTTAAGAATTATACTTTCAGTTAGCTTTCCAGCTTTGTGTTTCTGGAAGCCTAAGACCAACCTATCACCTGTGAAGTTTTTACAGGAGAAATTGGTGCCTGTGGGGTACGAAGTTTCTAATTCAGAGTGACTCCCATACCCACCCAGTGTGGCTTTTTTCTTAGTATGCCTGAGCTGTGATCATCAGGCTGCAGCCAGAGCAACATCTGAGGCTGCCTTGCCAGCAAGCTCTGTTCCTGAGCAAACTGGTTGAAAATGTGATCTATGGTCCTCTTTGCATTGATACATCTAGTAGACTCTAATGTGACCTCTGGTGGGTGTTGTAGTAGTCTCTCCCTTCTTTAAACTAAAGGACAGCATATGCCATTTTGCACCTTGTGGGTTTTTTTTTCTTAGTAATATATTTCAGAGATCATTTCATTGTTGTTCATAGATAGGTTTTGTACATGCCCCTCTCCCTTTTAAAAACAATACTTTGTAGTGGATGCACCACATTTTAGTCAACTGTTCTCTTGAAAGATATTCATGTGTTAAGTCTCTTTTCTTACATTATTAGACTAAAATATGTAAAGGGAAACTTGAACAAATTTTAAAAGAAAATATAAGTGGCTATCTTTGTGACCTTGCTGTAGGGAAAGTTTTCTTAAGGCTTAGTATCCAGCATATAAATAATAGCCTACATATAAAAAGGAAAAGACAAGACAAAATGAACATAGGATATGAAGAGTTACTTCATAGAAGAAGAAACTAGAATGGTCAATAAAGTCACGAAAAGGTGCTCACACTGAATTTTGATGAATCAAATGAAGGTTAAAATCAGTTTCATACATTTCAGGTTGGCAGAAATGTAAGTCCGACGTTAAGAATTGTTGGTGGAGGTAAGACCAGTGGAACCCTCCTAAGTAAAGTGATATAATCACTTTGGAGTACAATTTCATACTTTGTAGTAAAGTTGGTTTGCCTCCTCTGTTTTTATCTTATTTTTCTTTCCCTTTGAAGCCCTATGTTCATGTGTTTTGTTTCTTAAATTCCACACGAGTGTAATTGTGTGGCATTTGTCTTTCTCTGATTTATTTCACTTAGCATAATACCCTCTAGTTCCATCCAGATCATTGCAAACGGCAAGATTTCATTCTTTTTGATGGCTGAGTAATATTCCTTGTGTGTGTGTGTGTGTGTGTGTGTGTGTGTGCGCGCGCGCGCGCGTGCACAAAAAACAAAAAACTTCTTCTTTATCCATTCATCTGTTGATGGACATCTGGGGTCTTTCCATAGTTTGGCTCTTGTGGACATTGCTGCTATAAACGTTGGGGTACATGTGCCCCTTCGAATCACTATGTTTGTATCCTTGGGATAAATACCTAGTAGTACAATTGCTGAGTTGTAGGGTCATACTATTTTTAACATTTTGAGGAACCTCCATACTGTTTTCCTGAGTGGCTGTACCAGTTTGCATTCCCACCAACAGTGTAAGGGATTTCCCCTTTCTCTGGATCCTTGCTGATATCTGTTTCCTGTCTTCTGCCCATTTCTTGATTTTTTTTTTCTTCTTGTTCTTAAAGTTTACAGTCTCAGAATTTAGAGGGTTTTAGGAACCCTATCACCTTATTGAAAATAGTATATGGATTATTAAGTCAACGAACTTTGAACATTACCACCTGTGTTTAATGGAAATATTCTGGCAGGTTGGTAATGTGGTACTTTATGATAGACAAGATAGAACGTGATGTAGGACTTCATGGGAGCCGGGGAGTGAGTATCTTCTCTGGTGACAGGCTATGTTATTAGTTGAATTATTGCTTGTTTTGGATATAAGAAAAAGTGTTCTTTTTTATTCTGTCTTAAACATCCCAAAATTAGTCATCTTCTTCAATTTACAGGCCTCCTTGGATGACTTTAGGCATACTGTTTTAGTTAAGAGGTGAATTTGAAGTTAAGTAAAAAAACATTTCTTTAAGGAAGTTTAGCTTTCAAAAATAATGTTTGCTATCTAAAAGCCTACCAGATAGCCTTGTGATTCAGGAAGTATCATTCTATTAAATTCACATATGAATTACACAACTTTCAGTGACAACGTACTCTAGCATTGGGAAAATTATTCTGATTGGAAAGAGTGCTCTGAAAGAAGAGTTGTATTGCTTATATGGATTATTTGTGGAATTTAACACTAGATCTTTTGGTATACTGATGAGATTGGGAAGTTGGCCACAGCTTTTGTGTACACCTTCTTGTTTGTTTTTTTAAAGATTATTTATTTATTCAAAGAGGGGGGTGCAGAGGCAGGGAGAGACACAGGCAGAGGGAGAAGCAGGCTCCATGCAGGGAGCCCGATGTGGGACTCGATCCCAGGTCTCCAGGATCTTAACCTGGGCTGCAGGCGGTGCTAAACCCCACCAGGGCTGCCCATGTTTTGGGCTTTTGGCTGAGGTTCATGTTTTGTACTGATGTTTAGGAAGGCCTTAGTGCTTTATTTTGTGGTATAAAAGATATATCAGATTGCTGGTCATTTTGTGCTTATTCAGAGTGGTGCCAACTTGGTGGAATGAGTAGATTTTTAATGAGAGAGAGAGAGAGAGAGAGAGAGAGAGAGAGAGAGTGTGTGTGTGTGTAGTTTTTTTGACTTAAAATATTTAGCTAAAAATATTTATATGTTTTTTGGCTTGTCCAGATATTCCGTATTTGAAACTGTCATTCTGTGATTGATTTTAGATTATAATGTCTTACTGACAGGATATTCAGATGATAGAATCAACATCATAGCCCCTTGCTTATGAATTTTGTAGAAACAGAAAAACTCAAGGGTAAACAGTATATAATAGTGTGTTCCTGTTGGGGTAGATTTGGGGAGGAAGAATGCTGCTGCTGTTGTACAGAATTTTCTACCTCCTCAGATCTCCTTAAAAAGGTTTCAAATTATGCCACAAATGCCAGAATAGGAATGGGTGCAGTGAAATTGTGAATGGTGGTGTGGGGTCAGCAGCTGTTTGGGAGGTTGTGGAGAGAAGGAGAAGGTGAATTCTGACAGCCCCAGAAACTGGAGAATCCAAGTACTCACCCTCTAACAGAAAAATTCCCCACTCAAAATAGAAAACCTGGCATGCAGTTCTTAGATTAGTCATTGAAAGTTGGGGAGACTTCATAGGTTCTATTGTGCAGTTGAGTATAGAAAGACTAAGGAGACCAGGATGGGAAGAGTAATGTAAGCCCTTTAAGATATTCAGAAATACCCAGGAAAACTCTGTCCTAGGACAGCACTCCATGCTGGACAGATCAGGACTAGAATGCACATTAAATATGGCAAGAACCCTCAGAGAAAAGATGTGGAGGACATCAGGTAAGGCAGATCTGGGGAGGCGCTGTGGAGTTTGCTCCAAAAGGCCATATGTGTGAACATTTCAGTAACAACAGAGGAAAGAGCTCTCACATCACAAAAATAACAGTTATCCTGGCCTATCTTCACTGTCCACAGTAGACTGTCCTTCTCAAAAGTATGAGAAAATCGGGGATCCCTGGGTGGCGCAGCGGTTTGGCGCCTGCCTTTGGCCCAGGGCGCGATCCTGGAGACCCGGGATCGAATCCCATGTCGGGCTCCCGGTGCATGGAGCCTGCTTCTCCCTCTGCCTGTGTCTCTGCCTCTCTCTCTCTCTCTCTGTGTGACTATCATAAAAAAAAAAAAAAAAAAAAAAAAAAAAAAAGTATGAGAAAATCCATATCATTCAGACACCAACAAAGCAAAAAGTTTGTGGTAAAAAAAATCCATAAAAAATATAGTGTTAAGAGAGTGTAAAAATATAAGAATAAATGATAATAATATTCCCCTGAGTGGTAGATGATCATTAATAAAAACATGAGCACAAAGCATATGAAAACTTCAAAACTTGACGTTTTAAAACACTGAAACATACTAGAAAATTTGGAATGGAGGCTATAGAAGAACTGCACAGATCAGAAATAGAGTGGAAAACAGAAATGGGTTATAGGAAAGTACAAAAAGTTGACATTATCTCAGCAAAGATTGCAAAATTAAAGGAAAAGTAGTCATGAAGGTAGTTGAAGACAATTTATAAAGGAACACAAAGGGAAATAGGTACTAACACTTTTGTCATAAAGATAATAGGAAAAGAGAAAAGTGGAAAAAACAAATTAAAGATGAAAAGCATCTTGCTGAATGTCTTAGATCTAGAGAAGACAAAGATAATCCAACAAACAAAAAAGTGAAAAAAAATCAAATTAAGGGAAAGATGAAAAGCATCTCACTGAAGGTCTTAGGTCTATAGAATACAAAGATACTCTAACACACAAAGAAGAAAATTAAGTCATCAAAACAGAAAAAAATACTAAAAGCTACAATCCAGACCACGTTTTCTTGAATACAAAGAGTACTTGAATGGACAAATCAAAAGGACACACAGTGTATCTAGGAAAATCATTCTACAATAGCAATCAGATGACATTTGAAAGAAAAGTCATTTGAGCATCTAGGCAAAAGGACCTTATATCTCAGCAAGTCACTTATAAGGAAATGACAATTATACTGGCATCGGACATTTCCATAGTGGTGCCACAATTCAGTGGAGAAAGGTATTTAAGATTTTTTTTTTTAATTTTTATTTATTTATGATAGTCACAGAGAGAGAGAGAGAGAGGCAGAGACACAGGCAGAGGGAGAAGCAGGCTCCATGCACCGGGAGCCCGATGGTGGGATTCGATCCCGGGTCTCCAGGATCGCGCCCTGGGCCAAAGGCAGGCGCCAAACCGCTGCGCCACCCAGGGATCCCGTATTTAAGATTTTTAAGAAAAGATATTAACCAAGGATTTTATATTCAGTTACATTGGGTCTTTGTTATAAAAACCACAGATAGATGTATGAACATGGAAGAGATTAGTTTCTGTGAGCTCTTCCTGAGGCTTCCGTCAGAGAATGAACTGCAGACAACCAAACAATGTTTGAATAAGCTAAGGTCAAGTGATGAAATGCAGGCTGATAGAATAGTATGTCATTCTAAACCTGTAGTGACTGTCTCCATCCATCCATATGCACACATATGTGTAACTACATGTCTATGTGTGTATATAAATGCATATAAGGATAAAGGGTAAGTATATGAAAGTTATAGTAAACTAGACATCTGCTTTGTAAATAAATCACTGCTGTGACTTAACAAAAAAAGAAAAAAAAGCTTATCATAAAAATTCAGTGTCATTGTCAGAAAATTGAAAGCATATAAAATTCCTGGAACTCTACTGTATTTCAGCTAATCAAGCTTCGAAAACTCACATCAACTTGTTTAAGCTATATAGGTTCAAACATCTGCCTCAGTTATGTTTTTCCTAAGGTACATGACCTCAAATGTACTTCCTAGCTGGATAATCAGTAATGCATCTTTTGGATTTTATATTTACTTTGGGGGTTAAAGATTTACACATTAATTTTTAAAGGCATATCATATTTCACAGGTGAGTTTGTTCATACTCACTGGTAAGAACAGCTTCCTTCTGAGTGTTATTGATTAGAAATACTGCCTTCTGAAAGTTTTTTGCCTTATTAATTTTGACAATAGCCGCTGCCCATCTTTATTTTAGCAATCTAGTTTGAAGTCGTTGTTTCAGATTTCATGTTTTGCCCAAGTAGTACAAATAGCAATTAATAATAAGCCAGAAGCTGTAGACCACTGTTATTTGGAAGTACCAAGAAAGATCACTGAGAAATTTTGTGCATGTAAATTTAGAAAAATTTGAATATTAAGCCTACTCAGGTTTTTTTTTTCTCCTCAGAGTTATTAGGCATACTGACTCAATGGCCTTTAATTAAGCATTTAAAATATGGTAATTTATGCACATCCATCAGACCATGAGTTTGTATTGTGATATTTTTAGTCCATCTACATTAATAAATGTATTTTGTGAGACATTTTAGTTAGATACTTGGCTAAACTTTAAGAAGAGTGTAATTCAAAAAAATTTTGAGATTTAATCAGTATATTTTTAATTTCCTTCTCTATCAAACAGGAGAAAATTGCGTCAGTGATTTCTCATTGTTTTCCTTGAGGCTGTTATCCGTTGATGGCCAGGCTGTACTCATTGATTTTTTTGTTTTTTTTACCTGTGACAGTTGATTGAAGCAGATCAATTTTCTCTCTTGAGATTTTGCAGGAGATAATTTTGAAGTTCTCGACCTCATCATTATTTTTATTCATTTAATAGTTTTTTGTCTTTATGGGATGTATTAGAGGGATGTTTTATCTTTTTGCTGAATTTTGATGGTTTCATTTTGTTTGCTCTGGAAGCTTCATATATTTGGACCAATTTCTAGCGTTCTGAATATTTCATCATCTCATCTTCGATAGATAGATCTGTCCACTGCGAAATCACTGCCAAATACCATTTGATTGTTGGACATAAACTCGTCATGCTGTGGTTGGTTTATAGACCCTACACAGCTTCTGCTTTTTTTCCCCCACATGTAATATTTAGGTATGTTGAGCTGAATGGCAAGATGAATTTAAATCAAAGCTGAATACATAGTGGACTGCAAACTGAAATGACCTGAGGTCATTTTTGGTTCTCTAAAGGTAGTTTTGATTATTCATTCTTGGCACTGAATCTTTGCCTGCAGCCTATAATCTTCCCTCCTCAAGTGTTGTAAGACTAATACTGTTCCAGAGGTGTGGTGCATGTTGCTCAAGATTAATTATGAAGTCCTGGGCAATTAGTTGTAGGCAGTTCATTCAGACTGCTCATTTTTTCAGAAATGACTAAATGAGAATTTATTTAGGGCATAAGATGTTTTTAGGCCTAGATCCAAAACTGTAGTCTGTAATATATTGCATCTTCTCAAGAGACTCAGAGTTACTATGTTACAAACAAATCTAGTATACAATTTCTTTTGTTTTTGGTGTTATAGTTTGTCTAGTTTTTTCCCCCTGATTAAAATCATAAATTATTTTAGTTTTGCAAGAGTGTCAGTAATGGCTGCATCTACTACATCAAGAAGAAATACAATAGATCTCATCACTTACTTGTGGACGTTTCTCTGTTTTAAAATTATGGCTATTACTGTATGAATTTTTTTTTGTGCCTGGAAAGTTTCATCTTTCATTATATACTTAAGCCATATTTCACTCATCTTTCCTCTGTAACAAACTACTTCAAAACGTAGTGGCTTACACAAGGACAGTAATTCATTTTGCTCACAAATCTGTAATTCCGGCAAGGCTGTGTTAGCTGGGAAGATTGAGTGGGGTTGGAGAATAAATTTTCCAGATGGCTTATTCATATGAGCAGCAAGTTGGTGCTAGCCATTCCGTGGGCACCCACTGGGGCTGTGGGCTGAGAGCCTCATTTGCTTTCCATGTGGGCCTCTGAAGGTTGGTTGGGCTTAGTCACAGTGTGGTGGCTGGGTTCCAAGAGTGTTCTGAGAGAGGTGCTTGGGTGGCACAATGGGTTGAACATCCAACTCTTGATTTCAGCTTGGGTTATAATCTTGGGGTCATGGGGTTGAGTGCCATGTTGGACCCTACACCCAACATGGCATCTGCTTGAGTTTCTCCTCTCTCACTCTGCCTGTACCACCTACCCCTAAAATAAATAAAAACAAACAAACATCTCCTGAGAGAACCATGTGGAGGCCACATGGCCTTTTCTGCAGTCAAATGCTCTACCACGGAGCTATACCCCCTCTCACATTGCCTTTTCTGACCTGGCTCTGGAAGTCATGTAGTACCACTTTTACCACCTCCTCTTCCCAAGCTCATCACTAGCATTTGCCATGAAAGAAGACGATGAAACTGGATATAGTCTTTGCTACAGTTATGATTTACTTAAGAAATCCCCTGTTTGGGGATGTTACAATTGTTTGTTGTTATTGTGTCAGGTAAACAATACCACCAATGAACATTCTTGTACTTAAAGCTCATTTGTTCATCACTTTGTTAGGATAAACTTTTTGAGTTGTAAGAGTTGTGTCAGAAAAAAGAACATTTTTAAGGGCTTTGAGAAATAACTCACTTTTCTCCCAGCTGAAGAAAAGGTTGAACACTTATTTTCATATGGGCTATATTTAAGGTTTATCCATTTATCCATGACCAACACTAGCTGCCATCCATTTTCATCTTTGCTGGTCTGCTTTGCAATAAAATGGAATCTTATTCTTCTGAAATTTGCATTTCTTTCCCTACTAGTGAGAGTAGATGATTTATTTCCTTGTTAGGCAGTTTAGAGTTCTTTTATCAGTTGTTTGCTAGTTCCTGTGTTTTTTAACTGGAGTGTTCATGAATTTTTTATTGATAAGTGATTTATACATATTTGACATACTTTTCCAAAGATTATGTATTTATTTTGACAGATGTATAGTATTGTAAGGCTGTCCTCCCCCCCCTCCCCTTTACTTAAATTTAAATTTTTAATCACACTTTTGGAGTCTTTCTAATGTTAAGTAGAAAAGTAAGAATTTCAATAAATGAATTGTCCTTTATCTTTTATTTGCTAATGTCTGTTCTTTATCTTTTATTTGCTAAAGTCTTAAATATACCTCTAGTTGTTTTTCCCTTTCTATTGTTTTATTTATATTTCCCATACACATTTCAAAAATTTAGTTCTTGCAGCACTTTAGGATATATTTTAGTAATTGTATGGAAAATACATTATTTAGTGTTTTTAGTTATTTTAGTATTTTTAAGCTGGACAAAAGCCTTCAGTCATTATCAGTGTAATCATCTCCATTTTATTTTGAAGTTGAGGAAACAGAATCCTGAAGAGGTTATTTTGTCAAGGAATGTGGCATTTGTAGTCAGTTTTGTTTGGCTCCAGATTTCAAGTTCTTTCCCAGTTAGTATATTATGCTGCCATTCCAGTTTTTCAAGATTTTTGTTATTACTCAATCAAAAGCTTTGGCTTTCTTTGGTACGTCATACATTTCTCTCAAGTTTTTTCTTAAATGGTTTGTATTTTTACTGTTCTTTATCAAAGGGATTCATGACCTAGTTATCGAAGCTTTTTCATGACCTACTGGAGTGAAAACTATGGCGTTTTCAGTTTTATCTAGCTCCTTTACTAGGTACTTAGAAAAGAAAAGGAAAACACTAATTAGATTTTTGGCATAATGCTTTTGGATTTGAATGCATAAATGCTAAATCTATGAGTATGCATGGGTGGCTCAGTAGTTGAATGTCTGTCTTCAGCTCAAGGTGTGATCCCTGGGTCCCAGGATTGAGTCCCACATCAGGCTCTCTGCAAGGAGCCTACTTCTCCCTCTGCCTATGTCTCTGTTTCTCTCTCTGTCTCTCATGAATGAATAAAATCTTTAAAAAAATTAAATGTTTAGAATATAAGGAGATGCATTTTAATATACATAAAAGTTTTTAGGAAGAGTTTTCATCACTTGTAATGTTGTATTTTCTTTAATACACATTTTCATTTTCTTGATTTCTTATTTATAATAGTCTTATATTCTTTGTCAGGGAGTTAAATCTACCTAAATTTAGATTTCCTTTGTTCATTGCCATGAATCCTTTTTAGTTCCTAAAGTTAGAATAAGGGATGTGGTGTCTTCTTCCTTTAAGTTAGAATAAGGGATGTGGTATCTTGTTCATAAAACTTTGGATAGCTTTAAAGTAATACTAGACTGTTTAGAAAGGTTCTCCTAAATTGTCATTTGTGTTCATTTTATTTGCTCTAAACTCAGAGTTAGAAATTTAGATACAATGAAAAGATGAATAATAACAAGTATTGGGAAGGATATGGAAATGTAACTTTCTTTATTAGTGATGAATAAATTAGTACAACCACTGTGGAAAATAATTTAACAGCCTCTATTTAAAGCTAAAGAGGTGCCTAGTTCTTAGCTGTTCTGCTCTCAGGTTCATATCCAAGAGAAGTAGATACGTATGTTATTTGTTCACAAAAAGCCACATGAGAATGTCCACAGCAGCTTTTTAAAAAAATATATTATTTAAAAAAATTTTTTTAAAGATTTTATTTATTCATGAGAGAGACACAGAGAGCGAGAGAGGCAGAGAACACAGGCAGAGGGAGGAGCAGGCTCCATGCAGGGAGCCCGATGTGGGACTCGATCCTGGGACTCCAGGATCATGCCTTGGGCCGAGGGCAGTGCTAAACCGCCGAGTCACCCGGGCTGCCCCCATAGCAGCTATACTCATAATAGTCCCAAACTCCAAACAATGTAAATGTTTAACAATAGAATGGATTTGTATATTATTCTGTGTTCACATAGAACATTACACATCAGTAAAATATGAATTGCTATTCAATATGTGCACATAACACAACTTTTGTACCATCACATCAAAGCCAGGCAATGGGAATTTTTTTACTTCTTTTTTTGTGTATCTTTGCTGTATCCCTTTTTTCTTTATTTTGTTTTTCAGAAAGCCAGCATTTTGACTTATTTATATTTTACCATTTTTCCCAATTTTCTAACTCACTACCCCTCTGCTTGCATCTTTATTCTCTTTGATTTTCTTCATTTTTATTGTTTTTTGTTCACATATTTTTTGTTCTTTCATTTTCATTTACAAATGTATGTACTGATTGTTATTTTCTTCTGACAACTATTCTAAATGTATCGATCCCATAAGTTCTGATACATAGTGTTCTTAGCATATTTTTAAGTTTTTCAATTTTGACTTATATTTTCCTATTACCTCAGGGCTTTTTAAAATAGTGTTTTAAAAATTTCCAGGTGCAAGGATCTTTTGGATTGTTGGTGCTTTTATTAATGTCTAGTTTTATCACATCATGCTAATAAAAATTACTTTTTCTTTTTGAGCTATTCCAAAAAATAGAGAAAAGAAATTTCCAAATTCATTCTATGAGTTTCAACATTACCCTTAAAACAAAACCAGATAAAAACATTACAAAAAAAGAACTACAGGCCAATATACCTGATGAACATAGATGTAAAAATCTCAACAAAATATTAGCAACTGAATCTAACAATACAATAAAAAAATCGTTCCCCACAAACAAATGGGATTTATTCCAGGGATGCAAGGATGGTTTATTATTCACAAATCAATCAACACGATACATCACATTAACAAGAAAAAGGATAAAACCATATGCTCATCTCAGTAGACACAGAAAAAGCCCTTGACAGAGCATGACATTCATTCATGATTAAAAACCTTCAACATAATAGGTTTAGAAGAAACAGCTCAATATAAAAGCCCTGAGGTATATATGAAAAACCCATGGCTAACATCATACTCAATGGTGAGAAGCCAAGAACTTTTTCTCTAAGATCAGGAACAAGACAGGATGTCACTCTCACCACTTATATTCAGCATAGTACTGGAAATCCTAGCCATAGCAATCAGACAAGCAAAAGAAGTAAAAGACATACAAATCAGTAAGTAAGAAGTAAAACTTTCACTATTGTAGATGACATGGTACTATATATAGAAAACCTCAGGGTTCTACTAAGAAACTACTAGAACTAGTAAATGAACTCAGTAAGATCACTGGATACAAAATATGCTAATGATAAAGTAGCAGAGAAATTAAGAAAAATCCCATTTTCAGGTGCACCCAAAATAATAAAATATCTAGAATAAACTTACCTAAAGAGGTAAAAGACTTTCACTTAAAACACAAAGAAATGGAAAGAAAGATATTCCATGCTCATGAATTAGAAGAATTAATATTTTAAAAATGAAGGAGCCTCGGTGTCCATCGAAAGATGAATGGATAAAGAAGATGTGGTTTATGTATACAATGGAATATTACTCAGCCATTAGAAACGACAAATACCCACCATTTGCTTCAACGTGGATGGAACTGGAGGGTATTATGCTGAGCGAAATAAGGCAATCGGAGAAGGACAAACATTATATGGTCTCCTTCATTTGGGGAATATAAATAATAGTGAAAGGGAATATAAGGGAAGGGAGAAGAAATGTGTGGGAAATATCAGAAAGGGAGACAGAACATAAAGACTCCTAACTCTGGGAAACGAACTAGGGGTGGTGGAAGGGGAGGAGGGCGGGGGGTGGGGGGGAATGGGTGACGGGCACTGAGGGGGGCACTTGACGGGATGAGCACTGGGTATTATTCTGTATGTTGGTAATTTGAACACCAATAAAAAATTTATTTAAAAAAATAATAAAAATGCCCATATTACCCAAAGTAATGCACAGATTTATTGCAATCCATATAAAAATACCAACACATTTTTCACAGAACTAGAACAAATAATCCTAAAATTTATATAGAATTACAGAAGACCCCCAAAAGCCCAAGGCAATCTTGAAAAAGAACAACAAAGATGGCGGTATCGCAATCCCAGATTTCAAGTTTTACTACAAAGCTGTAGTAATCCAACCAGTGTGGTACTGACACAAAAATAAGCACACAGATCAATGGAACAGAATAGAGTCCAGAATTAAACTTGTGCTTTCATGGTCAATCTATGACAGCAGAGGCAAGAATATACAATAGGGGAAGACAGTATCTAACAAATGGTGCTGGGAAAACTGGAGCACTTTCTTACACCATACACAAAAATAAACTCAAAATGGATTAAGAATCTGTGAGATCTGAAACCATAAGAGTCCTAAAAGAGAACATAGTAATTTTTATGATATTGGCCATAGAAACATGTTTTTAAGTTCTGTCTCTTCAAGGGAAACAAAAGCAAAGTAAATTATTGGGACTACACCAAAATAAAAAGCTTTTTCACAGCAAAAGATACCATCAACAAAACAAAAAGGCAACTTACTGAATAAGGGAAGATAATTTGCAAATGATGTAGTCAGTAAGGGGATAATATAAAAAATGTATAAAGAACTTATGTAACTCAACACCCAAACCTCCAAATCTAATTAAAAATGGCAGAGGACCTAAAAAAGACATTTTTTCAAGGAATACCTACAGATGGCTAACAGTCCCATGAAAAGATGTCTCATTACTCATCAGGGAAATGGAAATCAAAACCACAATGAGATATCACCATTTGCCTGTCAAAATGACTAGAATAAAAAAGACTAGATAACAAATGTTGGTGGGAATGTGAAGAAAAAGGAATCCTTGTGCACTGTTGATGGGAATGCAAACTGGAGCAGCCACTGTGGAAAACAGTAAAGAGGTTCCTCAAAAAGTTAAATATAAAATTAATATCTCATAATTTCACACCTGGATATTTACCCAAAGAAAATGAAAATACTAATTCAAACGATAATGCATCTTTGTTTATTGAAGCATTTTTTACTACAGCTAAGATACGGGAGCACCCCAAGTATCCATTGATAGATGAATGGATAAAGATGATGTCACACACAGAGAAATATTACTCAGCCATACAAAAGGAATGAGATCTTGCCATTTGTAACAACATGGATGGATTTTAGAGTGAAATAAGTCAGAGAAAGACAAATACCATCTGATTTCACTCATATGTGGAATTTAAGAAAAGAAACAAATGAAGAAACAGACACAAATATTCTTTTTTCTTAATAATAAATTTATTTTTTTTTGGTGTTCAATTTGCCAACATACAGAATGACACCCAGTGCTTGTCAAGAGCCCCCCTCAGTGCCCGCCACCCAGTCACCCTTACCCCCCTGCCCTCCTCCCCTTCCACCACTTCTAGTTCGTTTCCCAGAGTTAGGAGTCTTCCATGTTCTGTCTCCCTTTCTGATATTTCCCACTCATTTTTTCTCCTTTCCCCTTTATTCCCTTTCACTATTATTTATATTACCCAAATGAATGAGACCATACAATGTTTGTCCTTCTCCGATTGACTTATTTCACTCAGCATAATACCCTCCAGTTCCATCCACGTTGAAGCAAATGGTGGGTATTTGTCGTTTCTAACGCCTGAGTAATATTCCATTGTATACATAGGCCACATCTTCTTTATCCATTCATCTTTCTATGGACACCGAGGCTCCTTCCACAGTTTGGCTATTGTGGACTTGCTGCTAGAAACATCGGGGTGCAGGTGTCCCGGCGTTTCATTGCATCTGTATCTTTGGGGTAAATCCCCAGCAGTGCAATTGCTGGGTCGTAGGGCAGGTCTATTTTTAACTCTTTGAGGAACCTCCACACAGTTTTCCAGGGGGGCTGCACCAGTTCACATTCCCACCAACAGTGTAAGAGGGTTCCCTTTTCTCCGCATCCTCTCCAACATTTGTGGTTTCCTGCCTTGTTAATTTTCCCCATTCTCACTGGTGTGAGGTGGTATCTCATTGTGGTTTTGATTTGTGTTTCTCTGATGGCAAGTGATGCAGAGCATTTTCTGATGTGCATGTTGGCCAGAGATACAAATATTCTTAAATATAGAAAACAAACTGGTGGTTGTCAGAGGGGAGGTTGGTGGGGGAGAGGTGAAATCTAGAAACAGTGTATTTTATGGTTTAAAATAATCTGACTTTTTATATGGTAAGTTTAAAGAAACATTTTATGTTTAAGGAAAAGGTACATTTTCTGTTAGCTAAGTGTAAAGTTGGATATATACCCATAACATCTAATCTGTTGTTTATGTCATTAAGTCCTTTATATTCTCACTTATTTTTGCTCTCTTGACAGTCTTGGGCAGAGAGTCGTGTGATAAACTCTGTTGCTTCTTGCATCTTCTATAGTTACCACTTTATAAGAGTGGTTAAGTTATTTAAGGCATAGCATTCATTATTCATTACTGTCAAGTGTTTGTTTCGAATGGTGGCCTTTAGCATTAAAAAGTATTCCTCCTCTTATTCTTTTTGGCCTAAATTCTGCCTTGTGTATGGGGAAGAGTCATTATCTAATTCTTATTGTAATAGGACCACAAACACATTTTCTGCTCTCTATTTTTATTTGCCTGATATCTCTCTCTGTCTCTCTGTGTCTCCTTGTCTCTCACTTTTTATCATTTCTAACATTTATATACAATGCAATTTACATTTTGGAGTAGTTCTGTGAATTAACACATGCATAGACCCTTTCACTACCACCACAAGAAGGATACAGAACAGGTGTAGCATCTGAAAAAAATGACTTTGTGATGCTCCATTTTTATGCAAACTACTTCCCACCCCATTCCCTGGCAATTACTGATGTCTTCTCTGCTCCAAAACTTTACCTTTTCTAAAATGTTATGTACATGGAACTATATCGTATGTAATTTTTGAGAGGTCTTTTTTTACTTAATGCTTTTGAAATTCATCCATGTTATGATTATCAGGTCGTTTGTTTGTTTAAGCTTTTGATGTGATGGGCATTTTCATTATCTTTTGAAATTTTATTTTTAATTTTATTTCTTAAAGATTTTATTTATTCATGAGAGACACACAGAGAGAGGCAGAGACCTAGGCAGAGGGAGAAGCAGGCTCCCTGTGGGGAGCCTGACTGGGGACTCAATCCCAGGACCCCAGGATCATGACCTGAGCTGAAGGCAGATGCTCAACCACTGAGCCACCCAGGCGTCCCTTCATGATCTTTTTTTAAAATTTAAATTCAATTAAAATTTAATGTATTATTAGCTTCAGAGGTAGGGGTCAGTGATTTATCAGTCTTATATAACACCTAGTGCTCATTACATCATGTGTCCTCCTCAATGCCCATCATCCAGTTACCCCATCTCTCAACCCCGTTCCCTTCAGCAATTCTCAGTTTATTTCCTATCATTAAGAGTCTTTTATGGTTTGTCTTCCTCTCTGATTTTGTCTCGTTTTTCCTTTTTAATACTGAGTACTATTCCATTATGTAGATATACCATGGTGTATATACCCATGTACCCATTCAAGGACATATGGGTCATTTCCATTTCTTGACTGTTATGAAAAATGTTGCTGTCAACTTTCATGTGTAAGTTTTTCTGTTAACATATATTTTTGTTTCGCTAGAATAAATACTTAGAAGTGCAATAGGGATGCCTGGGTGGTTCAGCAGTTAAGTGTCTGCCTTCTGGATCAGGGTGTGATCCTGGAGTACTGGGATCGAGTTCTACATCGGGCTCCCTGCATGGATCCTACTTCTCCCTTTGCCTGTGTCTCTGCCTCTCTCTCTCTCTCTGTTTCTCATGAATCAATAAATAAAAAGTTTTTAAAGTGCAATATCTGCATTATATATGATTAGGTGTGTGTTTAACAATTTTTTATTAAACTGCCAAGCTATTTTCAAGAGTAACTGTACCATTTTCTACCAGCAATGTATACAGAATTCTAGTTCCATACGCTAGTCATTTTTCAGTTTGTCATTCTAATAATTGCTTAGTGTCTCCTTGTGATTTTAATTTGCATTATTGTAATGATTGTGACATTGAGCATCCTCTCGTGTTTATGTAAATCTCTGTATGTGTTCTTTGGTGAAATATTGGTTTAAATATTTTGTCTATTAAAAATAGTTTTTCTTAATATTGAGTTTTAAGAATTCTTTGTGTATTCCGGTTACAAATATTTTATGCTACTATCTGGCTTGTCTTTTCTTACATTGTCTTCTATAGAGGATAATTTTAATATTCATGAAGTTCAGTTCACCAGTTATTTCTTTTATTAATTGTGCTTTGGTGTTATATCTAAGAACTTTTTCTAACCTAAGGTCATGAAGATTTTCTGTTCTGTTTTCTTTTAAGAACTTTATAGTTTCACATTTTCTATTCAGTTGTATGATTCATTTTGTATGATTGTAATTTTTGTATATGGTGCATAGTATGGGATGAAGTAAAAAAAAAATTTTATTTGTGGACATCCAGTCATTACAGCACTACTTATTGAAAAGACTATACTTTATCCTAAGTTCCCTTTGCAACTATTTTGTTTTAAAATATTTTATTTACTTAATCATAAGAGACACACAGAGGCAGAGATATAGGCAGAGGGAGAAGCAGACTCCCTGCAGGGAGCCTGATGTGGGATTCGATCCCAGGACCCTGGGATCGTGACATGAGCTAAAGGCAGATGCTCAACCAGGTTCCCCCCCCCCACCCCCGCCCTTACAGCTTTGTCCTAAACTAATTGACTCTTTCTGAATTCTCTTTCCTTGGTCTTTGTCATTTTGTCAATACCACATTGTTTTGATCACTGTAGGTTTTTTTAATGTGTTAAAATAATTGCGTGATTCTATCATCCCCCCCCATCAAACTGTTTTGCTCATGAGTTCCTTTGTCTTTCCATATAAATTTTATGATCAGCTTGTTTATATCTACAAGAAAATCCTGCTGAGATTTTTTTGATTGGAATTGCATTAAATCTGTAGGTCAGTTTAGGGGAAAATTGGCATATTAACTATCTTGAGTTTTTTAATAGATGAACATGAAATGCCTCCATTTATTTATGTCTTTAATGTTTTTTCTTTTATAATTGTTGTATAGTTTTCAGTTTACTGATTATCCACAAATTTTATTAGGTTTATACCTGTATTTCTTTTGTTGTTATTGTTAGAGTTATTGAAAAGTGATACTTAAAAAAAAATTTTGTTTTCTAAAATTGTTCCTTGCGGGTGTATAGAAATACACCGGATCTTGCTAAACTTATTTGTAAGATGTAGAAGCCTTTTTGTAGCTTCCTTAGGATTTTCTAAATAGATAATCATAACCTCTGAGAATATTTCTTCTATTACAGTATGAATGATTTTTTTCTTATTTTTCTTCCTCAACCATGGCAATGACTTTCGGTCAAATACTGAATTATGAAATGGACATGCTTGTTTAATTCCCAGTCTTACTGGGGAAGCATCAAATGTTTCCCTATAGTATGATGTTAGCTGCAATTTTTCTCTAGATATTCTTTTGGTAGATTGGTGAAGTTCCCTTCTATCCTTTGGTGGGTTTTAATCATGAATGGATGTTGGATTTTGTCAAATGCTTTTTCATTATCTATTAATATGATCATGTGTTTTTTTTTTAATTTAATCTGCTGAATTACATTGGTCAATATTGAACCAGTCTTGGATTTCTGCAATAAACTCTACTTGATGGTGATCTTTTTAAAGTACTTTTTATGTATTATTGGACTCAATTTTGGTTAGCTCAAAATTCAGCAGACTTTAATTACATTACCGTCTGTTTTTAGATTGTATTCCAATGCATCAGGTATTCCGTTCATTTTTTTCTCATAAAAGAGTTTTCTGCTGGAGTCTTCTGACCAACTCCATTATGGTTAGGCTCTCTCTGTACTTGGTTATAGCTATCATCTGGAACATGATTCCCTTTATCTCTTTCCTGCGTTCAGTATTTTCTATTTTCTTGGTTTATTTCTTTAGGGTGAGTGTTGGGGGCTATATAGAGGAGTGGTGGTATGATAAGTGATTTTGGAAAGATAATAAATAGCCAGATCATGAAGGGTCTTGTAAGTCATGATAAGGGTTCATTTCAGGGGTTGCAGCAACTACTGAGAATATTTGATAGGTGAATAAAATAATCTTCTTTGCTGTTGGAGAAGATCACTGTGGCTATGACTTGTGGGATAGATAGAAGAAAGCAAAGTGAGCTAAAACATGTTATAGTAATTCTGGGAAAAATAAAATGGTGCATTTAAATATAAGGCAACATTAGTGGGATATTACTTTCACAGTAATTGGGGATCAATTGGACATGGGAGGAGGGAGGAGTCGAGGAAGGTGCTCAGGTTTTTTAAGTTTGGTCTTAAGCTGATGACCCTCAGAGGGTGAGTATCATATATAGGGTAGGTTCTGAGTTGAGTGTTGGACATGCAGTTGAAAGGTTTGCAATATACCCCTTCACTCACATTTAGCAAATGTTGCATTTTACCATGGTTGATTTATAGTGTCTTTCTTTTATGGTGTGTGTGTGTCCAATTTGAGAAGAGTTTGCAGACCTGATGCCCCTTTACTTTTTTTTTTTATATGCCCCTTTACTTATAATTACTTCACTGAATATTCCCGAAAAAAAGAAGCCATGGGTTTAAAAAAGCTAACATTTATTTAACATTAGTAATTCCTCTACAGACCTTATTCAGGTTTTGCAATTGTCCTGGTAATGTTCTTTTATGTGACACAAAGTTGCCAGATCTTGAATTGCAGTCAGTTATCATGACTTTTTAGTTTTCTGTAATCAGAAAAGTTTCTCAGTCTAAGGCTAGCGGATCTTTGAGTGGTTTTGTAATTACATCTTTGTATGTGTGGTGGGTGGTGTTAGTGTGGGAAACAGATTTGTAATCATCATGGTCCTTGGGTCCAGGGTATAAATTAGAATGGGAATTGATTGTGGAGAAATGGGTTTCTACTGTCTACTTACTGGAAAGGTGGAAACAGATCTATTACTCAAAGATCCTGTAGTGTTGATTCATTTTTTTAAAATCCAGGTGATGAATTACCTTGATTATTTAGTTCCAGGAACTAGGTGAGACTCCTGCATAATGTAGGTATATAGATATATCTCCATCCTTAATAAAAAGCAACATAGCACCCAGTGTAAAAGTACTGTGACATGGCCAAAAATTTGAACTGCTTTCATTTGCCTTGAACATAACTGTGTCACTCTTCGGTGCTTGCTTCTCTTAAGGACTGTTGAGAACTTCTACTCTTGCTCTCTGTACCCGTCTTGCTAACAATACAGTTGTCTATTCCTGCCTGCTTACATTCATTGACTCTGTGTGTGTATGTGTATGTGTTGCTTTTCCTTTTTGCATATCAATAGGCACCTGAAACAATGTCCAGTCTGTTAGAAGGGAACATAACGCTAATCTTATTATGCATTCCTCTGTGTTGTATTATGCCTCTAGTTAAAGAATGTTATAGAAATATAGGTTTTTCTTTTAAGTCATATTGAGTATTCTTGTATCAGTAGATCTTAGATGTGTAAACTAGAGACGTGCTTTCTGTATAATACAAAGGTTTGTGCAGAGGTTCATGTGTACATGCAGTTGTTACTTCCAGTTCTAGTTACTTATTGTCACATTTTAAGTGTGACAATAGGTTGTTAGTGGGTTAGGTTGTTGGGTGGTTGAGTGGTTAAGAAGCAGGCTTTGTTGTTCCACTGACCTTGATTTCAGTCCAACTTTTTGAATTGGTTAACTTTTCAAAATAGTAATATTGGGGCTCCTGTGTGGCTCAGCTGATTAAACATCTGCCTTCGGCTCAGGTTGTAATCCTGGGGTTCTGGGATCAAGCTCTTCATCAGGTTCCCTGCTCAGCAAGAAGTCTGCTCTTTCTCCCTCTATACCCACCCCCACCCCCACTCACATGCTCTTTCTCTCAAATGGATGAATAAAATCTTTTAAAAAAGTGAGATAATATTGTCAACTTGTTACAGCTAGTTTTCAGGTTTAAGTGAGATAATACATATTAAATTTTAGTATAGAGTCTGGCACAAATTAAGAATGCAAAGACAGTAGCTGGTATTATTATTATTATTATTATTATTATTATTTGCTACCTGTGTAGTTATTATACATGACTAACCTTGATAGTTGACTGCTCTATTCATTTCATGTTTTCTCAAAATATATTTTCATATCTTACAGGATTTTGTCTCTACAATTATCCGTTTACTTGACAGCCCCTCAACTTCCATTAGAGCAAAAGCCTTCCTGGTTCTTTTATATATTTTGATTCATAACCACGAGATGTTGCTGCTCAGCTGCCAAGCAAGGTATGATTTTCTCTGATATGATTTCATCAATAACATCAGTTTGGAACCTGTTTTATTAGTAGTATTTCTTGGCTTCTGTGTACCTAACACTGAATTTTTTTTCCCTAGACTTTTCTAAGGGTTTAATTTTCCACATAAAACCTCAGCTGAGAAGTACTGAGGACCTGGAGAAGACTTCTGGAGCTGAAGCAGGGTAGTGGGAAATAGCCAGAGGTCCCTAGATCTGATGACAGTCCAAGGCAGAGTATTAAAGTTCTGTTTTGCATTCTTTGGGAGGCATTTGGGAGGCATTCTTGACTGGTGGTTTGGCCATAGTTTTCACTTCTGTAAGATTCTGGAATGAGCAGCTAGAAGCCCAGCAGAACAGTCTAGTGAAGTGTAGAGGAAGAAGCAGGGAGAAGTTTCTGGACTGGTTGTAGGTTGGGAAGGTTTCACTCTCCGTGGGTTCCACCTACCTTCTCTAAAAGGAGAAGCTGTCTGACACACCACAGATTCTCTTCATGCTCTGGTGCTTTTGATTAACATCTGGACTGTCTGGTCCATGTGAAATTACAACCCAGAGGAGCCTTGAGTATATGGTTGACTGTCTCTGATCTAGTTTTTTACTTATTGAAGAATACTGAGGAGACCCTAGAATTGCTGAGATTATCTAGATTACAGATTGGAAAACTTTTTCCTGTAAATAGAGAGTGAATATTTTAGGATTTATGGGTTAAGAGGCAAAATGTGGCTATTTATACTTGTGTAACCAGAGAAAAAAACAAATTTCCACAAATTTTTTTTATTGATGAATGTGCTTCTATAAAGAGAAAACAAACATACACAGATTTTTTAAAATGACCATAGTAAAAATATACTAATAAATGAGGACTTTTTTTTTTTTTTTGTAATACAGGTCTGAAAATGAGAAGAACAGAATTTTTTTTTCTGAGGGAGAGATAACATTTTGCTTAAATAGGGGTCAAAGTTTGTGTCATCCTCATCAAATCAGTTGTAAATGTCTATGTCAGTGCTGATTCCTAGCTTAATTTTGTGTATCTGATCTTTGAAAATGTCTTTTCTTATAGATAGGTACTGTCATATACCAATATTAGTTCATGAGCGTGTGATCTTAGTTGAACATATTCATTACTTGGAAGGCATTTGTGGGATTCTATTAGATTCTTCCTTGATTTTTTCCTTTTAGCATGTCCTTATGTCACAGGCTAATCAGAACTAAGTGAAGGGTATATAGAAGCTCCTACAGAGCCTTCTTTCTTTTCACATCTTAGGGATCATTGTCGAGCTTTGTTTTATATCCAGTGTCTTGAAAACTGATGTTTCATGTATTTTGTAGTTGTGCTTTTTTAGCTTTTTATTTAAATTCTATTTAGTTAACATATAGTGTTATTAGTTTCAGGGGTAAAATTTAGTGTTTTATCAGTTGCATACAACACCCAGTGCTCATTACTTCAGGTGCCCTCTGTAGTGCCCATCAGCTAATTCATCCCCCCACCCCTCCCTCCCCTCTAGCAACCTTCACTTTGTTTCCCAGATTTAGAGTCTCTGATGGTTTGTCTCCATCTCTGTTTTCTTCTTACTTCATTTTCCTTCCCTTCCCCTATGTTCATGTGTTTTGTTTCTTAAATTCTACATATAAGTTAAATCATATGGTATTTGTGTCTCTGACTTATTTCACTTAGCATAATGCCCTCTAGTTCCACCCACATTGTTGCAAATGGCAAGATTTCATTCTTTTTTGATGGTTGAGTAATATTCCATTGTATATACACACCACGTTTTCTTTATCCATTCATCTGTTGATGGACATCTGGGCTCTTGCCATAGTTTGGCTCTTGTGGATGTTGCTGCTATGAACATTGGGGTACATGTGTCCCTTTGAATCACTACATCTATAACTTTGGGGTAAATGCCCAGTAGTGAAATTGCTGGGTCATAGGGTAGCTCTATTTTTAACTTTCTGAGGAACCTCCACCTTGTTTTCCAGACTGGCTGTACCAGCTTGCATTTCCACCAACAATATAAGAGTGTTCCCTTTCTTCACATCCTTGTCAACATCTCTTGTTTTCTGAGTTGTTCATTTTAGCCATTTGACAGGTGTGAGGTGTATCTCTATGTCATTTTTATTTGTATTTCCCTGATGCTGAGTGATGTTGAGCATTTTTTCATGTGTCTGTTGGCCATGTGTAGGTCTTCTTTGGAGAAATGTCTGTTCATGCCTTCTGCCCATTTCTTAATTGGATTGTTTGCTTTTTGGGTGTTGAATTTGGTAAGTTCTTTATAGATTTTGGATACTAGACCTTTATCTGATAAGACATTTGCAAATATCTTTTCCCATTCCGTAGGTTGTTTTTTAGTTTTAAAATTGAAATTTAAAAACTTCAATATTACACTGTGTCCTTTGGTGTGCAAAAGCTTTTTACCCTGATGAAGTCTCAAGAATTCATTTTTACTTTTGTTTCCCTTGCCTTGGGAGATGTGTCTAGCAAGAAGTTGCTGTGGCTGAGTTCAAAGAGGTTGTTGCCTGTGTTCTCCTTTAGGATTTTGAGGGTTCCTGTCTCCCATTTAGGTCTTTTGTTCAGTTTGAGTTTATTTTTGCATATGGTGTAAGAAAGCGGTCCAGTTCTGCTCTTTTACATGTGGCTGTCCAATTTTCCCAACACCATTTGTTTAAGAGACTGTCTTTTTCTATTGGATATTCTCTCCTGCTTTGTCGAAGATTAATTGACCATAGAGTTTTGAGGGTCCATTTCTGGATTATCTATGCTGTTCCATTGATCTGTGTGTCTGTTTTTATGCCAGTGCCATACTGTCTTGATGATATATTTTACAGTTGTTTCAAGCATGTATCCTGTCCATTAGTCTATTAGAAATGGAAGAAGTTGTTCTTGTCTGTTTGTAAAGGCTTCTCTCCATTTGCTTTGCTGCCTCTACTCTGTGTATCTACCATTATTTTAACCAGGACAAATAATATAGTTGTCTCAACAGATGTTTTTACATCATTTCTTGGACTCATAGTTTGGTCTCCATGTAGCAACTAGAGAATCTCTTACACAGTTCGGTCAGCTTTTGTTTCTTCTCCACTCAGACTCTTCTAAAACATCCTGTCATGTTGAAATGATAGCCTTCCTCTTTACCATGGCTTCCTCTTCCTTACTTCACCTAGCAGAAGCCCACTTTTAGCCTGTCTTCTATGACTCTTGACTTTCACTCCATTCCATCCACATAGATTTTCTTATTGCTTTTTGAACACAGTAAGCCTACTAGACTCACTTCAGAGCCTTTCCCAAGTACTGTTCCTTGTACCTATAATGCTCATCCTCCCAGGTGTTTTCATGGCTGGCTTCCTCAGGTATTCAGGTTTCTGGTCAGTTTAAGGGTCTCTTCTTCTGAGAGCCACTCTGATCATCCTGTCTCAAATACCCCTCTTAACTCCAACTGCAGAAACCCTTTAATGGGAAAGAACTAAACAATTCAGACCATCAAAGCCTGGATATAAAATCTTTGGTCCTCCTAGGAAATTGCTGTGATATCTGTGTGTCTGAACAAATATTTAGAAACTTTAGCAGTGGTGGGAAAATGGTGGCCTGAAAGCATACCCTGGCTCTAACTTCTGTGCTATCTCTCTGGAGCAATACAGTGAGTAGAATGCATGTAGAGTAGGAGCCTGGAAGATGAGGCTTAGCCTTGCTGGAGAAGTAAGGACAGGCTCCACTCTCCCCATGCTGTGTGGCAGATTTGACTTGCTATCCTCCAAACCTTGGTGAATAGCAGACTTTGGGACTTCTGCAGGATCCTAGATGCAGATGCTTTCTGGATGTGATTGATGGGGCCAGCATGCCTGTTCCCAGGAGGTCAGGAGCAAGACTGAAAGGGGGGCAGTCTGCCCCTGGTCAGTGAAGCTGCAGGCAGATGACCTCATTTCTTTGCACTTGAAGAGAACAGCTCTGTCTCACCACCTGCTTCTTTGCCACAACCTGTCCTGGTCCAGTACTGAGTAGGTAAAGTCATAAGTAAGCAGATTTGTCATAGTCTATTGAAAGAGACACGGTACTGGGTGGAGGAGGAGAAAGAAGAACAGGCAGCTCTTACTGGGGCAGAACAGATGGGATGGACAGAATTTTAAGAAGTAATGGAAACTATGGAGAGGAAGTATTTTGAAATTCAGCAGAGGAAGAAAAAGAGCATGGCCTCTGCTGAGGATGGTGTTAGTGCTTTGAAAGGCAGTATGAAAGTTCACACCTACCACACAGAACTTATGGCAGAGACCTGGACAGTCCATGTGAAAACAATAGGAAAGATGGAGTATGGTTCTAGGACCCCTCACATGCCCCGAATGCCAGGGGGAGGAAAGGAACTGATGGAGGATTTCTAAATGAAGAAATGTTAGCAATTGTCTTCTGCTTGGACATGCCCTCTTGTGATCCTGTACAGACTTGTGAGTAAAGGAGTGAGAAAGTCACAGAACTATAAAGGCAAAGGGAAAGATGGCTAAAGCTGATGAGCGCTGTCACCTCATCTTTGTATTTTGGAAGCTGGAAAGCTGGTGGGTAAATAAATGCTTGCTCATTTAGCAGAATGGAGATTGCTGACATCCCTTTTTGTCTGCAAGGGGAAAGCTGTGAGGAGACCTGATGACTGTGTGACAGAATTCTGGAAAGGTTGGGAATTAGGGGTGCCTGCTACCTTTGATGGCGGTGGTGAAGAGGAGGGGAGACTCAAGACAGGATTGATAGGGAACCTGCATGAAGAGTTGATTCCCACCTTCCTCCTCCAACACAAATGGTCAGGAGACACCACCTCTTCTGCTATAGCGGGAGACTTGAAAATGCATTCTGGATCGTGTGAACTGGAGACGCTGCCAATTTGGGTATTTCCACATATAGATAAGAGGGAGATGAGGTGCCTTGTGAGAAATCTGAGGTTTGTACGCAAGTCTACATACTCTGAAGGGTGAGGACTTCCACCCCCTATCCTACTGCACTTGCAGACTGTTAGCAGCCTGGCTATGTACTGTTGGCCAGAATTTGGAGATTCATCTCTGGGAAGCTGACCAAAACCCAGTAAAAGTACCATAGGGGCTGCCATTTGGATGTCCCCTTCTGCAGCTAGTGACACCTTGCTGGACATTCTTGGAGTGGAGCCCATCAGTCTTAGGGCCTGCTCCTGTACACACACCTCCCTTCAGTGCATCATTTAAAAATATAAATGGGCCTCAAGAATCACCAGATATTTAAGGGAAGCCTCTTACATGGGATATAGAAGCCAAAACTCATCAACAGATAAAAGGGATGTGGCAGAAACAGAATAAGATTATGACCAGACACTTCATGAAGAGGGGAATGAGGAGGACCTTTAAACCTATGAGTAGATGTGAAAGCTTCCTTGTTGTAAGAGGAATGCACTTCACTACTTATTCTAAGGGAAACCAGCAGAGATAGCATTTCTGGCTCAGTGCATGGGCAGGGTCTGAAAACATATTCTCTTGGTGAGGACATGGGGAAACTGGCCTTGTCATACGTTGCTGGTGGGAATATAAAGTATAGTAGCTACTCTGAAGAGGAATTTGACAATATTTAGAAAAATTACATGTTTTCACCTTTTGCCCAGCCATCTCACTTCTAGGATAGAACGTGCAAAGATCTGTTATTAGCAAAGAAGTGAAGTGACATATCCACTAAGCACTGCTTGTTATGGCAGAAGATTATAAACAATGCAAATATGCAGCAGCAGGAGATTGGCTAGAGAACTGTGGACAACCTTGTGTTGGTTTTCTCCCTCCCTCCCTCCCTCCCTCCCTTCCTCCCTTCCTTCCTTCCTTCCTTCCTTCCTTCCTTCCTTCCTTCCTTCCTTCCTTCCTTCCTTCCTTCCCTTTCTTTTTTTTGTGTGTGTGTGTTAGTTTTCTATTTCTGCTGTAACAAATTACTGCAAACTCCATGGTTTGAGACAATGCACATAATTAATCCAGTAGTTTCCCTGGGTCAGGAGTCAGGGCTCTGGGTAGTGAGACTCTCTGCTCATGTCTCACAAGCTTGAAGGGAAGGTGTTGGCTGCTGCTGCAATCTTCATCCGAGGCTTAGGGTCCTCTTCCAAGCTCACTAATTGTTGGTGGAATTTATTTCCTTGCAGCAGTAGGACTGAAGTCCCTGTCTCCTTCATGGCTTTTGGCCGGGGATCGCACTGAGCTTCTAGAGACCAACCTTTCTCTCTATCAGCAGTTCACAGCAGAGCTGTCTCCTTTCCCCCCTGGACGCCAGCAGGAAGGCTACTTTTTCCTTGAATCCCGTCCATCCTCCTCAATGTCTCTGACCTCCCTCTTCTGCCACCAGCCACAAAAAAACTCTGCTTTTACTAGTTTCACCTGATTGGGTTAGATGCATAGAGATAATCTGTATTTTTAGCTTAATTGAATTGGGATTTTAATTACTTCTTCAAATTCTGTCCACCCTAGTATCTACATTAGTGTCTGATGCCAGAGGGGTGGGAATCTTGGGAGAGGCACATCTTTAGGATTCTGCAAACAACAATTCCCATAACGGAGGACTTGGCAGCTATGGAAAAGGGACCAGGAGGAACTCGATACACGCACAACCATGGAGTGGTCCCCAAGATATATTATTATCCCTAAAACAAGCAAGGTGCAGAACAGTACTTATAGTATAAGAAAGGGGGTGAGAACAGAGAAGATACGTGTATTTACTAATATTTTCAAAAAGAGAATGGAAAGATAAATGAAAAATTAAGAAAAAATGACAATTTATAGAGGAAGAGAATAGGGAGAAAGGGTAGGGATGAAAGCTCTTCTCTGAATATAATTGGTTTATGACTTTGCTGATTGATTTTAAAGATTTTATTTATTTATTCATGAGAGGCAGAGACATGGGCAGAGAGAGAAGCAGGCTCCATACAGGGAGCCCCATGTGGGACTTGGTCCTAGGACTCCAGGATCACGCCCTGGGCCAAAGGTAGATGCTTAACTACTAAGCCACCCAGGCATCCCTATGACTTATATTTAAAAACCATGTAAATGTACATGAATAAAAATAAAAATGATAAAAAGAAAGTAGTGTGTAAAAATGGAAAAATAACTTTACAGTATAATTCCCCAGAGAAGAGATGTAAACGTGTTTTTAAATCACAATACTTGGTAGTGTATTTCCATTGGAATATATTTTAGGGACCACAAAACCCCATTATGAAACTTTCAGCTGTATTTTGTTCTTGTTGTTGGTGTTAATAATTATATTGCTGGCTTGAAACTACTGCATATACATACATGTAAGGAAGAGAAAGCTAATAATTATGACAGTTGTAACAGGAACCAAGATTTTCATCATAAAAGAAAACATACAATTATGAAATAAAAAGTAAAATCCTATCATGCTTAATTTAAATCAAAATTATCAGGATGAACTCATGATTTAGTTTTTAAAAATTTTTGTTTTGTTTATTTGATTTAGTCTCTCTCTCTCTCTCTCTTTTTAAAGACTTTATTTATTCATGAAAGACACACAGAGAGAGAGAGGTGGAGACATAGGCAGAGGGAGAGGGATAAGGGCTCCCTAAGGGGACCCAGGGAGCCTGGGATCACAACCTGAGCCAAGGTGGATGCTCAACCACTGAGACACCCAGACGTCACTGATTTAGTCTCTTTTGAAAGAAATTACTTATTTTATAGTTTTATATCTACTAAAAATCCAGCACAAATTTTAATGCCTAAAATGCTGTTTTCCACTAAAAGGAACCATGCCTTTTTTGCAAATGGCCTCTGTATTTGGCACAGCTATACGTTCATGCAGGAGATAAGCACAATAGAGCCCAGGACATGTCATTCCTGAAAGCAAGAAAATTATTAAAAACTGCTTGAGGTCATGTCAAAAGAACATAAGATCCAACTTGAACGAGATTCTCTTGGCCCAAGATGGCATTTTGAGCATTAAAAGGAATAATGATTGCAATATATTAAAATACTAATGTAAAAAATTTTTTGAGGTCATGATTTTTTTTTAATAAATTTATTTTTTATTGGTGTTCAATTTACCAACATACAGAATAATACCCAGTGCTCATCCCATCAAGTGCCCCCCTCAGTGCCCGTCACCCATTCACCTTCACCCCCCGACCTCCTCCCCTTCCACCACCCCTAGTTCGTTTCCCAGAGTTAGGAGTCTTTATGTTCTGTCTCCCTTTCTGATATTTCCCACACATTTCTCCCCCTTTCCTTATATTCCCTTTCACTATTATTTATATTCCCCAAATGAATGAGACCATATGTTTGTCCTTCTCCGATTGACTTACTTCACTCAGCATAATACCCTCCATTTCCATCCATGTTGAAGCAAATGGTGAGTATTTGTCGTATCTAATGGCTGAGTAATATTCCATTGTATACATAAACCACATCTTCTTTATCCATTCATCTTTCGATGGACACCGAGGCTCCTTCCGCAGTTTGGCTATTGTGGACATTGCTGCTAGAAACATCGGGGTGCAGGTGTCCCGGCATTTCATTGCATCTGCATCTTTGGGGTAAATCCCCAGCAGTGCAATTGCTGAGTCGTAGGGCAGGTCTTTTTTTAACTCTTTGAGGAACCTCCACACAGTTTTCCAGAGTGACTGCACCAGTTCACATTCCCACCAACAGTGTAAGAGGGTTCCCTTTTCTCCGCATCCTCTCCAACATTTGTGGTTTCCTGCCTTGTTAATTTTCCCCATTCTCACTGGTGTGAGGTGGTATCTCATTGTGGTTTTGATTTGTATTTCCCTGATGGCAAGTGATGCAGAGCATTTTCTCATGTGCATGTTGGCCATGTCAATGTCTTCCTCTGTGAGATTTCTCTTCATGTCTTTTGCCCATTTCATGATTGGATTGTTTGTTTCTTTGGTGTTGAGTTGAATAAGTTCTTTATAGATTTTGGAAACTAGCCCTTTATCTGATACGTCATTTGCAAATATCTTCTCCCAATCTGTAGGTTGTCTTTTAGTTTTGTTGACTATATCCTTTGCTGTGCAAAAGCTTCTTATCTTGATGAAGTCCCAATAGTTCATTTTTGCTTTTGTTTCTTTTGCCTTCGTGGATGTATCTTGCAAGAAATTACTGTGGCCGAGTTCAAAAAGGGTGTTGCCTGTGTTCTCTAGGATTTTGATGGAATCTTGTCTCACATTTAGATCTTTCATCCATTTTGAGTTTATCTTTGTGTATGGTGCAAGAGAGTGGTCTAGTTTCATTCTTCTGCATGTGGATGTCCAATTTTCCCAGCACTATTTATTGAAGAGACTGTCTTTCTTCCAATGGATAGTCTTTCCTCCTTTATCGAATGTTAGATGACCATACATTTCAGGGTCCACTTCTGGGTTCTCTATTCTGTTCCATTGATCTATGTGTCTGTTTTTGTGCCAGTACCACACTGTCTTGATGATCATAGCTTTGTAGTACAACCTGAAACCTGGCATTGTGATGCCCCCAGATATGGTTTTCTTTTTTAAAATTCCCCTGGCTATTCGGGGTCTTTTCAGATTCCACACAAATCTTAAAATAATTTGTTCTAACTCTCTGAATAAAGTCCATGGTATTTTGATAGGGATTGCATTAAACGTGTAAATTGCCCTGGGTAACATTGACATTTTCACAATATTAATTCTGCCAATCCATGAGCATGGAATATTTTTCCATCTCTTTGTGTCTTCCTCAATTTCTTTCAGAAGTGTTCTATAGTTTTTAGGGTATAGATCCTTTACCTCTTTGGTTAGGTTTATTCCTAGGTATCTTATACTTTTGGGTGCACGTGTAAATGGGATTGACTCCTTAATTTCTCTTTCTTCAGTCTGATAGTGTATAGAAATGCCACTGACTTCTGGGCATTGATTTTGTATCCTGCCACGCTACCAAATTGCTGTATGAGTTCTAGCAATCTTGGGGTGGAGGCTTTTGGGTTTTCTATGTAGAGTATCATGTCATCAGCGAAGAGGGAGAGTTTGACTTCTTCTTTGCCAATTTGAATGCCTTTAATGTCTTTTTGTTGTCTGATTGCTGAGGCGAGGACTTCCAGTACTATGTTGAATAGCAGTGGTGAGGGTGGACGTCCCTGTCTTGTTCCTGATCTTAGGGCAAGGGCTCCCAGTGCTTCCCCATTGAGAATGATATTTGCTGTGGGCCTTTTGTAGATGGCTTTTAAGATGCTGATTTTCAGGTGTTAGCACTTGGGGGAGCTGCTCTGCCCCCTGCCTGGTGCAGGGCTCAGTGGGGGTTGTTTACCCCGTGAGGCCCCAGGAGGAACAACCGCAGTGGCAGTGACCAGCCCTGGAGCCCTGGAGTCAGCTCCCGCAGTAACTACAGAGCTCTCCGTCTGCAGGGCCTGGAGGCTCCGGGGCGGGGCCGCTGATGTGCTCAGCCCGGGGCAGGAGCGTCCTTGCTGTTCTGGGCCCTCCGGGCCTTTGCCTGTCCCGGGGGGAGGCCGGATCCTTGGCTGTGTCCCGGTGCCCAGTGCTCCGGGGCCTGCGCTGTTGGATTCGCGCTCCCGCCCCGCAGCCCCCTCCGCGGAGCCGCCGCCCGAGCCCCTCCGAGCTGCTCTGGGTCCCGCCGTGCGCGCTGCAGCCCTTAGGGAGCTCGGCGCACTCTCCCGGGGCGCAGGTGCCTGTTAGTGTCCCCGGGAGCCCGAGGGCATCCCCGCCTTCCTGGGTCCTGCTCCACCTCCCTGCGAGCCCCTTTCCACCGGGAAGGTTGGTGCAGCTCCTGCTTCTCCGGGACGGGGCTCTCCTGTCCTGGGGACACTCGCCCTTGGATGCCTTTTGTGTCTTTATTTCTTTTTCCCGTCTTCCTACCTTGATAGAAGCGTGAACTCTTCTCACTGTAGCATTCCAGCTGTTCTGTCTTTAAATCTCAGGCCGAATTCGTAGATTTTCAGGATGATTTGAAGGTTATCTAGGTAATTTGGTGGGGACAGGTGACTTGGGGACCCTCCTCTTCCGCCATCCTGCCCCTCCTCCTGAGGTCATGATTATAATAAATCACCTTTATTAGGATTGGTGACCATTATCCTGAAAATTGTTCAGTCAGGGGCCAAAATCAGTATTTACCTAGCATTTAACAGACTATCATTCAAAATAACCAAATAGTTGATTTGGCAAAGTTTTTCCTTATTAGAGTTTCATAGCTAATCAATATAAGAGAAATGATAGAATTTCTAATTCTATCCTAATTCTATCATTTAGGGAATCTTCATTTTGTAATCCTTTAACTCATAAATGAATTAACTTAAAAAATGAACATTTTTGGATAAATCTTTGGATATACTTTTTAACACTTTGAGTAACTTTCTAGTGAAATTGCTGGGTCTTATGATTTTTAAAAAATATTTTATTTTTATTTATTCATGAGAGAGAGGGGGCGGGAGGGAGAGAAAGAGAGAGAGGCAGAGACATAGGCAGAGGGAGAGGCATCCTCCCTGCAGGGAGCCTCATGAGGGACTGAATCCCAGGACCCTGGGATCATGATCTGAGCCAAAGGCAGATGCTCAGCCACTGAGTCACCCAGGTGTCCCAGTTGGTCTTATGTTTTTAAGAAATAGACAAGCTATTTTCAAAGTAATTGTACCGTTTTACATTTTCCCCACAGTGTTTGAAAATTCCAGTTTTTCTGCATCCTTTCCAACAATTCCTTATAACCGGTTAGTTTTTTTTTTTTTAACATTACCCATTCAACTGGGTGTGTAGTTCTATCTCACTGGGGTTTTTATTTGCATTTCCCTAGTGACTTATGATTTAGAGCATCTTTTCATGTACCTGTTTGCCATTTCTATATCTTCTTTGTTGATCCATCTATGCATATCTTCTATTATAAAAATGGGTTATTTTCTTAGTTTTAAAATATATATTTATGATAGAATTTATCAGATGTGTGATTTGCAAGTATTGTTTCTCCATCAGTGACTTGCCTGTTTAATCTCTTAAGAGTGCCTTTCAAAGAGCAGAAATGTCTAAATGTAAATGGATAAATGAATTGTGGCATATTTATACAAGGGACTCCTTATTTTACAGTAACTACTTAGCAATAAATAGTTTTTAAGAACTGAAAGGTTTCATCCTACTTGTAAGCTAATAAGTAAACCTGCTGGTTTTCATAGATGCAGGCAGAAGACATAGACTTCTGGGTCAGAGACAGGACTTGATTAACGAAGGCACAGTGGTCAGCGTGAGGATTATGTTTGAATTGGTTCCCTCTTGACTCCCAGGTCCCATGCTGGAGGGAACAATGTGCAAGCAGGCCCAGGTGGATGCTGTGTGAACCGGGAGGTGGTTTGTATCTTTGCCGAGGAGCTCCAGGATTTGGAAGCCCCTATTTTTTTTTTTTTTTAAGATTTTATTTATTTATACACGCACACAGAGAGAGGCAGAGAGAGAAGCAGGCTCCATGCAGGGAGCCCGACATGGGACTTGATTCAGGGTCTCCAGGAACACGCCCTGGGCCGCAGGCGGCGCCGACCGCTGTGCCACCGGGGTTGCCCAGGAAGCCCCTATTTTATGGGGTGCTGCAGACCTGCCCAACTTTTACCCTCAGAAGGAGACAGTATCTTCATTATCCTGATCAGAAAATAAATCTGCCCTCTTCCTGGGTGGGCAGTGTGAGTGTGGGCCAGGGGGCATCTCTTGGTCCCCCCCCCCTTTCAAAACAATTTATTTATTTATTTGTTTGTTTGTTTATTTATTTATTTATTTATTTATTCATTCATTCATTCATGAGAGAGAGAGAGGGAGATGGAAAGGGAAAGGGAGGAGGCAGAGACACAGGCAGAGGGAGAAACAGGCTCCATGGAGGGAGCCCGATGTGGGACTCGATCTCAGGTCTCTAGGATCACACCCTGGGCTGAAGACGGTGTTAAACCACTGGGCCACCGGGGCTGCCCCTCTCTCTTTCTTTCATTTAATACTGGCCTCATAATGGGAGGGTGGGATATGTTCCTTCCTCCTCTGTTTTCTGGAAGAGATTGTATAAAATTGGTGTTAAGTTTCCTTTAAATGTTTAGTAGACTGCTCCAATGGATTCATCTAGGCCTGAAGATTCATTTTAAATATTTATGGAGCATTTTACCCAAATCCATTTTTTAAAAATCATTGCAGGACCATTCAGATTATTAATTTTGTCTTAGTTGGGTTTTGGTAATTTATGGTGTTTGAAGAATTGGCCCATTTCTTCTATGTTGTTGAATTAATGAAAATAACTTTTTTTCTGGTATTATTTTTTTAGCTGCTGAAGGATCTATAATAATATCCCTTTTTCATTCCTGATATTGGTAATTTGTGCCCTGTTTTTGATCTATTATATTAGAAATTATTGTAAAAGTAACTAGTTTTTTGTTTCATTCATTTTCTTTATTATTTTTCTGTTTTCAGTGTCATTACTTCTCTGATTCTTATCATTTCTTTCTTTCCTGCTTATTGTTTGGTCCTATTTTGCTCTTTTATTTTTTTCATTTCTTTTTTTTTTTTAATTTTTATTTATTTATGATAGTCACACAGAGAGAGAGAGAGAGAGGCAGAGACACAGGCAGAGGGAGAAGCAGGCTCCATGCACCGGGAGCCGGACGTGGGACTCGATCCCGGGTCTCCAGGATCGCGCCCTGGGCCAAAGGCACGTGCCAAACCGTTGCGCCACCCAGGGATCCCATTTTTTTCATTTCTTAAAGTAGAGACTAAGATTATTGATTTTAGACCTTTCTCTATAAAAGTTCTCATGTAGATCGAGTTTTATAAGTCTCCTTTACAGCAACACTTTTGCTGCTTTTGTACATACTTTATGTTCTTAAAAATTTCTTTGATTCAGTTCTCTGCATCTTTACTTCCTTTAAAACTTCCTCTTTGATCCATGGATTATTTAGAAATGTGTTGTTTAATTTCCACATGCTGAGAGATTTTCTGTTGTTATTTTGTTATTGATTTCTAGTTGGATTTTGTTATGGTCAGAGAAAATAGTCTGAATTATTCCAGTTCTTAAAAATTTGAGGTTTATTTTATAATTTAGTAAGTTATGTATTTTAGTGAATGTTCCATGGGTTCTTGAAATGGATATGAATTCTGCTACTCGTTGAGTGGAGTGTTCTTTCTGTTAGATTCTCTTATTTTGTTGTGTTTTTTAGATATTTTGTACTTAAAGTTTTTATTTCTAGCAATACTGAAAATGGAATTATGAAGTCTGCATTATAATTGTGGATACGTCTATTTCTCTTTTCAGCTCTAACAATTTTTACTACATGTATTTGGAGACTTCATTGTTTAGTGCATACATACTTAAGGTTATTATGTCTTCCTGGTAGATAGATGCTTTTATCGTTATTTAAGTTCCTCTTTGTCTCTGATAGTTTTATTTTCTGTGACATCTACTTCATTGTTTCAGTAAAGCCTTTAATATAGGCTAGACTATTATGTATACTCCTGGACTTACTCATTCTGATGTTCTTCTTTACTTTTTTTGATATTCTTAGATTGATGTTATAGTTTCCTTTATGTTTAGAGAACTTTCTTAGCCCATTCTTTAAAGATAGGTTTGTTATAAAGGAACTATTACTTTATCTTTTTCTGAGCAATCTTTATTTCTCTTGCATTCCTAAAGCATATTTCTCTGCAGTTAAAACTTTGGTGGATGAATTTTTTAAAGTCACCCCCAAAATATTACACTTTATTCTGATCTTCATAGTTTCATATGAAAAAATCTGTTATTATAATTGGTATTCTTTATAGGTAATGGGCCAGTTCTCTCTGGTTGTTTTAAAGATAATTTCTTTGTCTTTTAGGATTTAGAAGTTTAATTATAATTTATCTTTATGAATTTCTTTGTCTTCTGTTTTGAGTTTGTTCAGCTCCTTAAATCTAAATATCTAGGTATATTTCTTCTGCTAAATGTGGGAATTTTCCAAGCCTTATTCCTTCAAATATTTGTTCAGTTCCATTCTTCCTTTCCTCTGAGAATACAAATATAGGTGACCTTAGAGATATTGCACATTCAGTTCCAGACCACTCATAATAAAGCAAATATATACAATATTAGAATCAAGTGAGTCAAATTAATTTTTTATTTCCCAGTGCATATAAAAGTTATGTTTAAACTTTTAAAAGTCTTAAGTTAAAAGTCTATAAAATGTGAAATAGCATTACTCTGAAAAAACAAACCAATATACATATCTTAATTTTAAAATACCTTATTGCAAAGAAAAAAAAATGCTAACCATCATCTGAGCTTTCAGCAAGCTGTGACCTTTTTGTTCATGGAGGGTCTTACCTTGATATTGATGGCCACTGACTGGTCAGGGTGGTAGTTGCTGAAGGATGAAGCGGCTATACCAATTTCCTAAAGTAATCCAACAATGAAGTTTGCCTCGATGATTGACTTTCCCTTTCATGAATGATTTCTCTGTAGTATGTAATTTTGTTTGATAGCATTTTAACGAAGTAGAACTTCTTTCAAAATTGGAGTCAGTTTTCTCAAATCCTGTTGTATCAGCTAAGTTTATGTAATATTCTAAATGCTTTGTTGTCATTTCAACAATCTTCATAGTATCTTTATCAGAAATAGATTTCCATCTCAAGAAATTGCTTTGTTTGGGCCCATGGGTGGCTCAGTGTTTGAGCATCTGCCTTTGGCTCATGTTGTGATCCTGGGGTCCTGGGATTGAGTCCTGCATCAGGCTCCCTCCCTCTGCCTATGTCTCTGCCTCTCTCTGTGTCTCTCATGAATAAATAAATAAAATCTTAAAAAATGAAATTGCTTTCTTTGCTTTCATAAAAGCAACTCCTCATTCACTAAAGTTTTATCATGAGATTGTGGCAATTCAAATATAATAAAGAATATGAAAAAGTTTAAATATTATGAGAATTACCCAAATGTGACAGAGACATCAGTGAGCAAATGCAGCTGAAAAAAATGGTACTGATAGACTTGACCTATGCAGACTTGCCACAAACCTTCAATTTGAAAAAATGCAATATCTGCAAGCTCAATAAAATGAGGTATCCTCGTGTAAAGTATTTTGTAATTGTTCTACAAGTCATGAGACTCTGCCTTTTTTTTTTTTTTTTTCTTTTGTGGGGATAGATGAGGAGGAGAGGGAGAGTCTTAGGCAGGCTCCACCCACATCCATCATGGGGCTCAATCTCACAACCCTGAGATCATGATGTGAGTTGAAGTCAAGAGTTGGGTGCTTAACTGGCTGAACCATCTAGGAACCCTGCTGCTTTTTTTTTTTTAAAGTATTTTTTAAAATCAGTTTTTCAGATTTTGTAAATATAATTAATCTGTTTGTAATTCCCTGATTATGTTCTCTCCCACGTGCATTCTATTATTGAGCCTATCCAGTGAGTTTTTTATATTGCTTATTATATTTTTCAGTTCTGTATTTTACATTTTCTTTTATAACTTTTATTTTCCCTGAAATTTTCAGTTCTTTCATTGGTTTTAAGAGAATTTGAATCATTTTTATTATGACTGTTTTAAAATTCTTATGAGTTCGTTCTGGCATCTGATTCGTATTGGTATTAGATCTATTGATTATCTTTTTGATTCCAGTTGTGATATTCCTGGTTCTTTCTGCCATTAATGATTTTTGACTGTGTCTTGGACATTTTGCCTATTTATCTTAGATTCTGTGTCTTCACCTTACTCTATTATTAAGTCTTGTTGCTTATTAAGAAATGGACACTCAGCTCATCATTGGACCCCACTGACACTAACTAATGGAATGAGATTGCATCCTGCTTCTGCTGGTTGGGGAAGAGAAGAATACCTTCCTACTGAGATATGCTGATGCCATCCTCTGGGAAATTGGAGAGTGGCTTGCTTTGGTTGAGCAGGGGGTGGAGGATCAGTTGCCTGCTTATCTCAAGGATGCTATTCCCAGGGTGGGGCACTGGGTGGTAGGATCAGATCATTGCTGTCTGCTCCTACCAGGCAGAGGATGGAAGATTAGCTCCCTGTTGGCCTTGTTCACACCTCTCAGTTGGGGAATCAGAGTGGACCACCTGGCTCCACTGAAACTGTAGAGGAGGGAGAGAGGGCTGTATGCAGTTTTCTGTTGGTGTTTTGCCAAAGTAGGGCAGGTATTCTAAAAAATAAGCAAACAAACAAAAAAACAAACAAACAAACAAACCCCCCAAACCCCCACCAAATTGGCCCTTAGGCCATCTTTCTACTGGTGCTTTGGGTAAAGGAAGCAGGCCTTTTCTTTATCTGGATAGTTCTGGTTAGAAATCTTCTATAGCATCCTTTTCTGAATATGTGAGCAGCATAAGGAAACTGAAGAGACTCACGGCTGTATTGTTCATCAAGTTCTTTATTCTTTAGGCAACTCACATATTTTAAAGTCATCTTATGCTTGTTCTTTATATTATGCCCAGGCATTTTTAGTTATAAGAGGGAAGATCTGGGAGGGATGGGGCATAACTCCATCTTGGCATAATTGGAAATCCGAAGTCACTTTTAAGTACTGCTCATGGAAATACAAATTGGTGCAACTTTTTGGAAAGTAATTTAAAAACATCTATGACTGTTAACAATACAGATCACTTTGGTTCTAACAGGCCTGCATTTGGTGTTAGAAATAGAAGTATGAATTATTCAGGATGTATGCCTGCGGGTGCCAATGTAGCATTGTTTCTAGTGGTTAATGTCTGGAAATACAGTTACTCTCCATTGATATTGAAATGATGATAAAGCTATAATATAAGTAAGTGATTCATTTCATTAACTCAGAGGTATGTTCATTATATATAGATAAGTGGCAAAATGAAAGGGCAGAACCACATATAATGAAGTTATTTTTATAAAACAAATAAAAATGGAAAAAGTCTTCTATTTGTATAAAAATTTAAGAAAAACCAGTGAAGTATAATACCAAGTGGATTATATCAGGGGGAAGGGTGTGGGATAGGGAGATTGTTATTTTTATTCAGGAAATTGTTTCTTATTTTTATTCATTTTTATTTTAACCTTATTATAGTAAGAATGTTTCAGTCCTGTATTTAAAATCTAAGGAAGAAAAAAAATGTTAGCAATAGGCTCCAGGTGATTTTGAAGGATTAAGGGAATCTTTAAGGTAGTCAAAGCTTAAATTTTGTTTCAACTTTGTAAATTAAGTTTATGAATGTGTTACTCCCAGAAACACAGCCAAAGTATGGAAAATAGTTGGTATTTATTGCTTTGTGCTTTGCAGCCTAGGTATTCTATTAGGGTGTCTATAAAATGCAAGGTTAAATATAAATGTATGCAAAAGGTTAGGTATTAAAATTCTTAGAGATGAGTTTATATGCAAAATTGTTCTTCCTTCCTTACCTGTCCCCTGGAACTCCACTAGCAGCTAGAATTCTGAACTAACCAAGATGCTGCCCATCTGACTGAGAACTGGAAACCTCACATCAAGAACCCATGATAAGGGGGGCACTTGACGGGATGAGCACTGGGTGTTATACTATATGTTGGCAAATCGAACTCCAATAAAAAGATATACAAAAAAGAAATAGCCCATGATAACCTTTGCTACATTATGTAGATATTTTTTCCTGCTTTCTGTCATCACCATTGGCCTTTTATGGATTAAATATCAGCACACTTTCTATGATGTCAGCTTTCAAATCTATCTAGCATGACAGGCAGTGAAATTGAGCTGTCAGGATCAGATAAAAATTATATGATGGCCCCAAACTGTTCACCTATTTCTCCAAATGGTTTCATACTTATATTGAATATGACAGGTGATAAAATAGGATCTTATGTGTCTCTAGAAATGATAACCCTTTCAGAGGATGAAGAGTCTTGTAAGCTCATTGTATAGATTTGCTCTGTGAGCCTGAAATTTCAGTGGCTCCTGATGGATCATATTTTCTTCAAGGTTTTCTTTTTTCCCCCTCCCCTTTCCTCATAGCTTACTATTAATATGGTAATTAGTGAAATGAAGAAAAAGTCTGCTTTGATCTTGAAGGCTTTTTTTTTTTTTTTAAAGAAACATTTATTCTGTATAATTGGTTAACTGTGTGGGAAAATTTTTCTTTGCTCACCCCATACAAAAGCCAATTCCAGATGGATTAAAGAATTATATACCAAAAAGGAACTATAAACAGCTGGAAGAAAATATGTTTAAATATGGACAAAAATAACTTCTGAGTAGAAAAGCAATGAAAGAAACCATAAAAGGAAATACTGATGGTTTGACTATATATAGATTAGAAACTTTTATATACTCCCCAAATTACAGATTTTGTTAGCGCAAAATTTTATTTATAAATATTTAAATCTAAAATGCAGCATCATATATAACAAAGAGTTAACCCATATACCGTAAAGAGATTCATAAAGATACAGATAGTTGGCCTCAAGGAATCAAAGAAATACAAATTAAAATGATAACCAAACACTATTTCTACCCATCATAATGTCATATTAAGGGAAAGAAAACACCACTGTCTTATATTGAAAGTACAGATTAAAGGACAGGACAGCTTTTAACCAGGTGGTGAAGCTACCTTTTTGAGGGCATTTAAAAATGTGTGTCAGGAATCCCTTTGAATCAGTAGTTACACTGTTATAAATAAGCTTGCATCACAGGTTTGTACTTTTCTGACCATGTCAACTACCTGAAAGATATGAATCCTCAGTGAGCCTACCTTTTCTTGCTTGCTGAGATTTTCATTAACTTTAGTTATTATGGAATTGCCTAGAGGCTCTTTACAGAATCCCCTGGTTCTAGTTGCCCCTGTCTACAATGTAATCATGACCACTCACTTTTAACCAATAGAGTAACCCTCTTTATTACCTAAAATGGATTGTTGTGTCCTCTGGTGGGAACTTTCCTTCTTTGGAACCAATCTAGCAGAGCCTCAGGGTCATAGAGATGGGAAGTAAGAAATCCTGTGAAATGCTGTAAGACAGGACACAAGCTAGCTTGTTTTCTTTTTCTTTCTTTCACTCCTTTTTTTTCTTTTGGTAAAGATTTTATTTATTCGAGATAGCACAAGCTGGGTGAGGAGCAGAGGGAGAAGCAGACTTGCCACGGAGCAGGGAGCCTGATGCAGGTCTTGATCCTGGGACTCTGGGATCATGACCTGAGCTAAAGGCAGACGCTTAACCAACTGAGCTACCCAGGCACCCCCAGAACATAATTTTTTATTGCATTATTTCCCAGCTGCACCATGATGAATTGCCAGTAGGCCGTTCCTCCTTTTAGCCAAGCCAGGGCTCCTGGCTAGAGGGGTGCTTGCTGAGATGAGTGAATTAAACTTGAACACATTACCACACTTCTTTTGCTCTTAATAAGTTCCCAGGTCAGATGTAGTATTATATTGATTATCAGTATGGTAAATAAGGCATTTCTTTAATCCATGCTTGGTGCCACTGGCAGACACTTATGGGCAGGGAAAGCAAATCTGTATCCAGGATATGTAACTATTCCATTAAGGAGAGTTCACTGCCTCTGCCATAAACCTACTTGTTGCTAGATGACTGGTTGGTCTCCCCAGGAAATGGGGCCAATCTGGTGGCTCAGCATTGGCTTCTCTTGTTGGCTGGAGTGGCAATATCCAGGTCATGGTTGATGAGCATTTCTTTTGCTGAGCCCGTGCATAGCCTCCACTGTTGCCATCTTGGCCATTTTGCATATGGGCCTTGCATGAGCGAGTCCTGGGGTGGCTGGAGAGTCATGAATGACATTTGCAGAACAAGTTATCTTGTCTACCTGATTATTGAGAGCCTCTTCTGACATGGATGCCCATTGAAGGCATCTACATGGTACAGAGATGTCTTCGTGTGTTATGCCTATTCAGAGACATCTCCCCACATACCCCTTTCTCAGCACTTGTTATCAGTCTTTAGATCTTGTTCTAAGTCCCTGACCATCCTCCTAGGCTGTTAGCCAGTGCCTGTGAATCAGTGTGCATCTGTACTTGTAGCTATATCTCAATTTAAAAATGTAATACAACAAAATGTATTTGAAGCTCTACCAACTGGGGAGGATTTCCTTTTTAGGAACCCCTGCAATTCGGTCTGTAAACTGCAGCAGTGTACTTCAGTTTGGTGCCAGCATGTTGTACCAAACCATTGAGTGGCTCAATGCTTTTTCTCTTCTGTCAGTTGGTCATAGATAATTCTTAATCAAGATTAAGAAGCAGGGGTAAGGGGGGGAATCAGAAGAGTGTGTGTCAGAGGAATCTCAGCTACCTAATTATGCAGCTTACTAGTACATTCTGGCCCCATTCCAGCTCAGTCTCTTATACTGATCAATCTACTTGATTACTGCTCTGCATGCCCAACCTAGTGGCTTGGTGTTTCAGGTTAATGATACAGGTAGTGAAAGGTAACTCAGATGATGTGATAATTTGGTGTCAGTAGTCATGCATTCATTCTCTATCAGGAGCTGTTTCTCAAAAGAATAGTAATCTGCAGGTGAACATGTGGCTTTGCTCTAAAACTCCTTAGTCTGTTTGGGTTGCTATAACAAGATACCAAAGTCTGGGTAGCTTATAAACAACAGAAACATGGTTGTGGAGGCTAGAAATGTGACAGCAGGGTGCCAGCATGGTTGGATGAGGCTTCCAGTCACAGACTTTGTATCCTCACATGGAGGAAGGAACTAAGGACCTCTTTGGGATCTTTTATAAGTGCCTAATTCCATTCATGAGGGCTCTACCTTCATGACCTAATCACCTCCCAAAGATGACCTAGTCACTTTCTAACACCATCACATTGGGTGTTAGGATTCCAACATGTGTATTTTGGTTGTATACAACCCTTCAGACCATAGAATCCCTAAATATGTGTGTTGTAATCCATGCATATATTGTTGGTGCTTCCCTGGGGCTCCCTCTATCACCACTGTGTACCACAGACACACAGAGTATCACTTGCTGTGTTAGGTCATGAGGCCTGAGTGGCAGAGTAGCTCACACTGCAGGTTGGAAGTGCAGCACAGCCCTTATTCACACCAACCCTGCTCAAAACTAGCAAGTTTTTAAATGGATTGCTCAGAAAATTAGTTATGAGAACACATTCAAAGATGGTATATTTTGCTTTCTAAGTTCACAAAACCCCACTCTTTTGGTCATAGTCCGTAGAAGACGCAATAACTTGTTTTTGACTTGGAGGGATTCCCCAACATGCTCTAGACCAGTGAGCCCCAGAAACTTCACTGAGGACTATTAGGCCCATGGATTTTTTTATGGGATTTAGCCATCTCTCATATGTCTTACTAAGCCAACAGAAGTACCTGCTGCTAACTGTTCCTCAGGTCCAATCAGCTTCATATCCACAAAGTAGCATACAAGTGTGGTGTTGGGTAGGCATCAAGATGATCTAGGTCTTTGCAAACTGTTTAATGGCTGAGAGCAGAATCCATGGCATAACTCAAAGGCAAGGCAGTGAACATTTACTGTTTACTCTGATAAGTAAAAGCAGATGCATGCTGGTGGTTCTTCCACACTGATAACAGAAAAGAGCCTTTGTCAGGGCAGGAGCAACTACAATTCCAGGGCTGTGTTGATTTGTTCCAGTACGGATACTAAATCTTAAATCCCAGCTGCAGCTGGAATCACAGCCGGTTCATATTTTGGATAACCTTGAGTCATTCAAGATCTATCATAGTCATTTTCTAAGATTCTGCACTGGCCAACTAGGAAGTTTAAATGGGGACATAATAGATTTTATCACCTCTGCACCTTTCAGTTTTTTGCTGTTGGTATAATTTCTGTGGTTTGGTTTTCTGCTGGTATGGCTTACTATCTTGTTATTAGAGGACATGCCAGACACTGCCACGTATCCCTTCCGATCATAATAGCACTCACAGCACAGATCAGATAGCCAGTGAATGGATTCTGCTAGTTGCTGAGTTTGTCTGTTCCAGTTATAAATTTAGGAACTGAAGAAATAATCACTGATTAGGTGTGTAGATATGTTTGGTGAATGCAATTTGAATTTGGGCCAAAACACCATTTATTACCTGGCTACCCTAAATTGAGAGACAGTAGCTTTAATTATAAACAGAATTTTTAAATTGGATGCTTTGCTGAGTGTTCTGACAAGGAGATGGGAGAAAAATGCATCTCCTATTTAAAATACAAATTTTTGCTGTATGGGGGAACACGCCAATTATGAGTTCAAGAATGTGCAGTATATAGGTAAAAAATGGGCTTAGTGTGTAGTGAAGCAACGTAAAGTGTTTTGGTTCTCTGGAAATACTATACAGCTGCAGCAAGGAACCAACTGTGAAGTTGTCTAGGATGAATCTGAATGAGATGGATATCCCCAGTTTGCAACATATGGCAGTAGTGTGGGAAGATCCACAGTAGAAACAGACAATGGAGCAATGCTTTTGATGGGCACAGTGAATGCAGCAGAACTTGAAGGGAGTGGAGATGTCCCAGGGCTGGGAGGTTCTAAAGGTGGTCAGGGAGTGCAGGCATCTTCAAGGAAGGGCATGGATTAAATTAAAACAAGTGTGTGTCTTCTCCATTTTTAAAACCTATCTAATCACCTTCCCACAGTGTGTAGGTGCCATTCTCTCAGGAATAGATTATGGGAATCTTGTCTCCTATTTGCACCATTTCCAGGCAGTCTGTTCTTCTTGAGTTCCTTTCTGTTTATCTTCCACTTGTACACATGTCACATCTAATTGCCTGTCTGGTTTACTCCCTTTCTCATCCTTCCTGCCACTACCAGATTAATAGTCTTTAATATGCCACTTTTCATCGAGTCATTCCTTTGTTTTAAAAAATTTCCTTCCCACAATCTTGTGCTCCTCCTCCTCTTTGTTAGCATGGCCCTTGTACCAGGTTTGCTGGTATGTGGTTCCTTTAAGAATTGTTCATAGGACATAGCTGATAAACAGTATCCAAGATATAAAAAGAACTAATACAGCTCAAAACAATACCCCCAAAACAAATAATCCAATTAAAAAGTGGATGAAAGACATGAACAGACATTTCTCCAAAGAAGATATCCAAATGAGCAATAGTCACATGAAAAGATGCTCACCATTGCCCATCATTAGGGAAATGCAATCAAAACTACAGTGAACAAATACAGACTACAATGAACGGTCACTTCACTCAGCTACCTAATTTGTGTCTGGGTTCCATGTTTTGGAACATTTAGCCATTCTGTTAGAATGGCTAAAATCAAGAGCACAATAAACAACAGGTGTTATTGAGAATGTGCAGAAAAAGAAAACTTTGGGCACTGTTGGTGGGGATGCAACCACACTGTAGCCACTGTGGGAAATGGTATGGAGGTTCCTCAAAAAATTAAAAATAGAATTACCCTACAATCGAATAATCACACTACTGGCTATTTACCCAAAAAATGCAAAAACACTAACTGGTATGGATGCATGCACCCCCATATTTATCGTACCATTATTTATAATAGCCAAACTGTGGAAGCAGCCCAAGTGTCCGTCGACTGATGATGGATAAAGAAGATGTGGTGTACACACACACACTGGAATATTATTCAGCCATAAAAAGAATGGAATATCACCATTTGCTACAGTGTAGATGGAGCTAGAAAGTATAATGCTGAGTCAAGTCAGCCAGTGAAAGACAAATACCATATGATTTCACTCATGGAATTTAAGAACAACAAAGGAGCAAATTAAAAAAAGAGACAAACCAAGAAACCAGACTCCTAACTATAGAGAACAAACTGCTGGTTACTAGAGGGGAGGGAGGTGGGGAGATGTGGAAAACAGGTGAGCAGGTTAAAGAGTACACTTACCTTGATGTAAAGACAAAGATAAATGTTTCCTTCCTTTTTACAAAACTCTGTGTTCCTTCTCCTTTTAGTTAGCATGGCCTTTGTGCCAAGTTGGCTGGTATGCAGTTCCTTTAAGAGTCATTCATAGGGTTGAGAAACTTACTTCCCCTTGTCAGCCTCTATGTCTTTTTCCCCTGCCATTTAGAGTTTAGTGTACTACTGGGCTTTTCCCCACTTCCCCAGGCAGGTTTTCTATTCTGGGCACTTGGGCCTTCCCTTGCTGCACTTGTACCTGCACCATCATCTTTAGGAAATTCTTTCAAGGCTCTGGCTGTGAATGGTGATACAGTTTCCTGTTTTTAGGGCTACAGTGGACTTCCTGTGGGAAGATGAAAACATGGGAAGTAAAATACTTGGGTTCAACTTGCCACCTGGACCTAGAATTTACCTTTGTAGTTATAGAGCTCACAGTATGAACTTAACAATCCTTGTTTTCTTTCCACCTCAGGCTCTCTTAGCTGATTCTCCCCACTCTACTTCATTCCTGGCCCTCCTTGTTTCCCTCTCATTATTGTCCTGAGGTGATCATCCAAGCCAGTGGCTTCAAAACCTTTTATCTGCAGATAGGCACCTTAAATGACCTCTTCCCACTCCTGGCTTATATGATCGCTAAGTGTTCAATGTTCAGTGGCATGCCTAAGAGGAATCTTCAAGTTAATATGTACCAACCAGACCTGCTTTCCAACTCCATCTCCACTCCCAGACTCTACCATCTCAATAACACTCAACACGCTCAGTAGTATTATCTAGTTATTCCATCCCAAATCTCTGAGTAACATATGTTTTTGTTGATATCTACACTTGTCCAGACTTGCAATTCCATTGGTCTCTACCCCTTTCAATAAATGGCAGCTCTGCTATTCTCAGTTGTTTAATTACATAGAGTTATTCCCAGTTGTTTAGTTACATGGAGTTATTCCTGGCTTTTCTCTTTCACATCTTGCATCTAAGCAATAGCAAATCTAATTATTTGTACTTTAAAATACCTAGAATCTCATCAATTGACACCATTTACACGCTGCCATCCCCATCAAAGCCAATACAATTTCTCATTTGAGCAATTACGGTCGCCTCTTAACTGGTATTTCTTCTACGTTTGAGTAATCTGTCCTTCTCACAGTATCCAGAGCGCTGTCTTTAACCCACAAGCAGATCATGCCATTCCTTCTCATTGAGAGTGAAATTCAAGTTTCTTACCATGGCCTCTAATGTCTTACAAGATCTAGAGTCTGTCTCTCTGATCTTTTCTTTCGCTGTGCTCCAGCCACATCAACACACTAAGCACATGCTTGCTTTTGGGATGTTGCATGTGCCTTCCCAACGGCCTGGAACATTTTATGCTGGCCTCCACGTTGCTCATTTCTTCACTCCTTCTGCTCTCTGCTTAAATGTCATCCTGTCAGAGATGTCTTCTCTGGCAAGGAACTAATTGTTTTACTCTTCTTTAACTTTCTTTTACGACTTATCACCATGTAAAGTATCTTGTAGTTATTTGTTAATTGTCTTCTTCCCACTCAAATGTATATTCCATGATCCATATCCTCAGTGCTGAGCACGTAGTGGACACTGTAATGAATGAATAAGTTGAATGAATAAATGAATATCATTATCCTTGTACTCATTGAGCTCATTTTACTAAAGGTACTGCACTGATGTAAGTACTGGAGATATGAATGAATTTAGGGCATGTCAAGTTTAGCTATAGAAGCCTAGTGGTACAGCATGAGGCAGATGAGGGAAGCATAAAGGTAGATGTGTGTGTGGAATGAGCATAAAGATTCCTTGGGAGATGGGAGTAAAGAAATTGTGGTCACATTAGTGGGAATGAATCATAGTGGTAAATAGAAGGAAATGGGGGGCAGGCAGTAGATTGGGAAGCAGACATGTCCTGGGCAGAAATAATTCTATTAAAGGTAATGGGGGAGGGGAAGAGAAGTGGATCTTACTTATTTGTGGTTTACTTGGATTATAGTTCAGAGTGTTGATCCTTTAAACTTGATCTCTTTGTAGAATGCCTAAGAAATACCATTTACAGTTTTGTTGTAGAGCAACTGTAAAGTGTTTATGGACACTACACTCAAATGTTCCCACATTTTATTTTCTTCATAGAATGTGAATTCTTTTAGGAGATAATGTTCCCTTGTCAGTAAAGTCAGTCTATCCTACAATAGCCTGTGTAAACACATCCTGTAATGGGAAGGCGCTGGGGAGAGCACAAAGAAATGGAGTGTCATTTTAGAGTTAGTTTAATATTGTTATGGATCCCATCAGTTTTTTATTTCTCCCAGCAGAGGGAATGGATATTTTTTTATGTGTTAAAAGTCTGTGCTAGTGTTGAGAAACTATTTGAGTAGTTTTTGCCTTATAAAAAGAGATTTTTCAAGCTATGATAGTTAGGTAAAACATTATTACATTTTGTAACAAAATTTAAATGCTGAGGAAAAATCAATTGCTTACAGACAAGAGTTAATTTGCTTTTTTGATACTCTGTGAATTTTGGCAGGATTTCTTTTTGCTCTCCTGATTTCCAGTAGATAAACATTTATACCTTCTCTGTTTTCTGTCTCTGGACTGCTTGTTATTTATATAAAGGATTTCCTGGAACAAGGAAAGAAGCCCACTTTTGAATCATCTCAATCTCTGAGTGGATTCAGGTGATCCTCATTGATACACCAGCTGCCTTCCAGATGCAAGCTTAAATCCTGTCTGGTAAAGTCTAATCCTAGGCCTCAAAATATTCTTCCAGTTTTCATGTATAGAATCTAACTCTCAATAGAAAGTAATCAGGCCTATGAGGAGATAAGATAATATGACAAAAACAAAAAACAAAACCCACAAGATAACAGTGGATAAAAATGGAGATTCCAGAACTGAAAAATTAAATAACTGAAAGTAGGAGCTCAGTGGATTAGACACAGCTGAAGAGAGAATTAATCTGCTGAAGTGTGTGTGTGGGGGGGTCCGGATAGAGAGATAGGATAGAAAACATGGAGAAGAACAGAAGAGATAGGGGGAAAGCAGTGGGAGATGGTTTTTACAATAGATGGTGCTGGATTATTTTGGATATCAGTTTATAGAGTGTATTAAGTTACACTGTACAAAAATGTCAATTCTGGTAGATTGCATGTATAATATAAAAATGTTACTTAAACAATAAAGCTTCCAATAGATAGCAAATATCTTCATGACCTTGGAGTAGACCAAGATTTTTTAATAGGACACAAAAGCACTATCAGGAAGGAAAACACTGGTAGATTAGATTACCTTAAAATTAGGAACTTCTGTTCATCAAAAGACATCATTAAGAGAATAACAAGATAAGACATACATATAATCAACAATGGGCTCTTAATTACAATATCTAAAGAACTGAAAGGGGATTACCCAATAGGAAAATGAACACAGAGGGTACCTGGGTGGCTCAGTTAAGTGTCTGCCTTTGGCTCAGGTCGTGATCTCCACTTGGGATGGAGCCCCACATTACACTCCCTGCTCAGTGGGGAGCCTGCTTCTCCCTCTCCCTCTGGTCCTCCTCCCTGCTTGTTTTCTGTCTCAAATAATAAGAAAAAAAATCTTTTTAAAAAAAGGGCTCTCTTTTCCGGTTACTGTGGCGAGAGCTACCATGAGCAGCGAAGTCTCCCGCGACACCCTGTACAAGGTTGTGCGGGAGGTCCTGCATGGGAACCAGTGCAAGTGCCGGAAGTTTCTGGAGATGGTGGAGCTGCAGATCAGCCTGAAGAACTATGACCCTCAGAAGGACAAACATTTCTCGGGCACTGTGAGGCTTAAGTCCGCCCCCTGCCCTAAGTTCTCCGTGTGTGTTTTGGGGGAACAGCAGCACTGTGATGAGGCCAAGGCACTGGATATTCCCCACATGGACATTGAGGTGCTGAAGAAACTCAACAAGAATAAAAAAAGAAACTAGTCAAGAAGTTGGCCAAGAAGTATGTTGCCTTTTTGGCTTCAGAATCTCTGATCAAGCAGATCCCACGAATCCTGGGTCCAGGCCTGAATAAATCTGGCAAGTTCCCTTCCTTGCTGACCCACAGTGAGAACATGGTGGCCAAAGTGGATGAAGTGAAGTCCACCATCAAATTCCAGATGAAGAAGGTGCTATGTCTGGCAGTGGCTGTTGGCCACGTGAAGATGATAGATGATGAGCTCGTGTACAGCATCCACTTAGCTGTCAATTTCCTAGTGTCATTGCTCAAGAAGAATCGGCAAAATGTCTGGGCTTTATACATCAAGAGCACCATGGGCAAGCCCCAGCGCCTTTACTAAGACACAGTTTAATAAATCATAGTCCTACCATTAAAAATTAATTAAAATAATAAAATAAAATTAAAAAATTAATTTAATTAAAAATGAACACAAGACTTAAACAGGAAGTTTACAAAAGTCTTTTCCAAGTGGCCATTTAACACACAAAAAGATGCATAACCTTGTTAGTCATCAGGAAAATTCAGTTGGATTATGATGACATACCAATGGATACCCACCAGAATGGCTCTAATTATAGAGCCTGATCATGCAGATTTTGGCAAAAATGTAGAGAAACTATGATTCTTATGTTTGCCTCTTGGAGTGTAAACTTTCCTAATAATCACTTTGGGAAAACTGATCATCAGCTGTGTCTACTGAACTGAATCTAGGAATGCTTTGTGATCCAGCAATTTTGCTTACAGGTGTAGACCCAATAGAAATGCTTACATGTGCCAACATAAGATATTCTTAACACTATTCATAAATTGAAACAGCTCCAACATACATCAGCAGTGAATAAATTGTGGTAGGTCCATATACTGGAATACTATACAACAATTAAAAAGAGTACATACAGATGAATATTAGCAAATATATAATGTCAAGCAAAATCATACCTGCAGATAAGTGGCAGTGTTTGGTCTGGTCTTAGTTAAGAGTTGAAGGAATGACAACCTGTTTTAGAAGTTCTCAGTGCATGGACAGATTTTCTTGACTTTGAGTGTCACACTAAGATCGTCTGTGTAGGCATTTTTAAATGTGAAACTTCAGCATTAATATTTCTGATATGTTTGTCTTGGGCTAGTTTTGCTAAAGAGCATAAAGAACATTCTAGTCGTCAGCTGGAAAGCAGGGACCTGGCTGACAGAATCCTAGGAGCCTGTGTGGGGAAGGGGGCTGGAAGCCCTAGTGGGAACTCATTTAGTCTCTCCCTGTTTGCACTTAGGCAGTGGTCTTGTTGATTTGGTCTACTTTCTCCCAGTCTAGAAATATCCTGTTTTACTTTCTCTGGAGAATAAACCTCCAGATTTCAGTAAGTGCCTGGGTACAAGTACAGTGACAGTCACCTAGATTCATTGGGTAGGGGAGGTAATTTAGGGATCAGTTGCTTTTGAATCATATTTTGCCACATATTTGTTATTTTACTCTTCCTCTTTCACACTTAGTTTTAGAAGTGCCTTTTTAGTTAGTACCAGGCAAGTGGTTATCTACTTGAAAGAGTAATGGATTTGGATTCCTTCCCAATCCATATGATAAATCAGTTTCCAATGAATTGAAGACTCCAGTGGGAAAGACCAAAAGAAGGAGAAGAAAGAAAAAGAAGAAAAAAGAAGAGGAAGAGGGTAAATCTAAACCGTATAAATAATGCCTCTAAGTCAGTAACAAAAGATTGAAAACTCAGTGGGAAAATGAGCAAAACACCTGAACAGGTATTTCACAAAAGAGGAAATATGAACAAAGAAATACAAAAATATGCTTACTGTGCTAATTAGGATGAAAATTCAAATGAAAACCACAAGATATAGATCGGTAAAGGTGAAATCTGACACCAGTAGATATCGATGAGCTTGTAACTCAGAGGCAACTCCTACCTGGCTGTTGGGAGTACATTGGGACAGCCACTTTGGGAGGCAGTAGGGCAGTGCAGTGATGTGGAACTTTCATGCTTCTGTTCCTATATACATACCTCAGCTACTCTTGCCCCTGTGCTCCAGGAGATAGATGCAGCAGTGTTCACAGCAGAATGGTCTGTAAGAAAAAAAGCTGACAGCAGCCATAATGTCTTTTAGTAGAAGAGTGGGTAAATAAATAGCAGTACGTTCTGCATGTTCATTTAAAACAAAATGGACCTGATAGCTATTTTATTCCTTACGGGAAATGTTTACATATTTTCTTAGATCAAAAGGAGTAGTAAAGTTTTAATGACCTGTATTTCCACATCTTCTACAGAAAGACAGCACACTCTCTCTTATTGTAATCACTTGAGGCAGGGTTCCAGATGCAGAGGAAGCTAGAGGCAAGATTTTCTAACATGATGATTTGTGAGTAAGAGAGTAGGATGAGTAGTAATTTGCCCTCTGGGATCCTTCTCTTAAGACCCATGCACTCAAGAGAGCAGTTTCTTGAGTTTGGTGGTAGGGGTAGTAATAATTATTAATATTAGTAATAATAATTAGTAGTACTGGCTACCATTTCTTGAGAATTGACTGTGTGTCCTACTCCAGGCTACTAGCTCATTGAATCCTCACAGCAGTCTCTTACAACACAGGCAGTATTATCTTATTTATAATTAAAGAACTGAAGCTTTTAAGAGTTTAATAAATTTGTTGAGGATCACAGTTTTAGATAGTGCTGCAGGGAATTATATACAGGTTTGGAGGTTTGGGTGATACCTCCATCTTAATATTGTTAGATGAAATAACCCTCGTGAAGGAAAGGAGAAAAAAAAATCTAGAAATCATAATGGGCCAGGGACTATAATAAACTTTTGGGGTACTGCTGTGGTACTATTGTTGGTCTACTACTTTTTTAAAAGTCATCTTGATACTTGGCACTATGAGAAAGCATATCTCTATAGATCTTACCAAGAGGAGTAGTCTCTTTGCCTGTACTTAGCATTATTTATCATTTGGTAGAGTATCTTGTGTTATTGAGAATTACATTACCTAAACAACTTTTCTTTCTTTCTTTCTTTTTTTTTTTTCTGAGTATAGTTGGTAAACAATGTTACATTAGTTTCAGGTAAACGACATAGTGATTCAGTAGCTCTGTACATTATCCTGTGCTCATCACAAGTGTAGCTCCCATCCGTTGCCATACAACACTTTTATGGCATCAGTGGCTATGTTCCCTATGCTGTGCTTTTTATTCCTGTGACTTAAAAAAATGGACTCTCTAGGATAATGGTATTACTTCATGTTTGAGTAGATAACATGTGTCCATGGTTCAAAAACCAAAAAAAAAAAAAAAAAAAAAAAAAATCAAAAGTGAGAGATACATTCCACCTCATGTTCCATAGCCCCAGAGCACCATCATGCAAAATTAAGCATTATTATTAGTTGCTTATGGCTTATGTTTCCTTCCAGAGTAGTTTCTATCCAAGCAAATGTGATGATAGATCTTGTCTCTTTTTACACACAAAAAAACACTGTTTTGAACTTAGCTTGTTTTGCTCAACAATGAATGTATCTTATATGTAGTTCTTTCCCTGTAGTATATAGAGAACTTCCTTGGCTTTTTTGATAGTTACAGTATAATGATGGACCATATTTTATTAAATCAGCCCTCTTTTGTTTGGCATCTTCCTCTTCAGTATCTTCCTGTTAATGGCAGGAAAATATAAGTGTGTCACATGTATACAAGTATATATGTAATAATTTCTTCCTAGAGGTAGATTTGCTAGATTTTTAATTTTGAAGGTACTACCAACCTGCTCTCTATGGGATTTGTGTCGTTATACTTCCACCAGTAGTAGTACTAGGGTGTTGGTGTCCTCAAGTCTTGATGGTAGTCTTTGCTATCAAACTTTCTGCATTTGGCCATTTGAGGGCAAAAAAAGAGTTATTTTAATATACAGCTGACCCTTGACCAACATGAGTTTGAACTGTATGAGTCCACTTACATGCAGATTTTTTCAATAAGACCGGAAAATTTTTTGGAGATTTGTAACAACTTGAAAAAACAGATGAAGCACATAGCATAGGAATATTGAAAAAAATTGAGTATGTCATGAATGTATAAAATATATGTAGATACTAGTCTGTTTTATTATTTACTGCCATAAAATACATATAAATCTATCATAAAAAGTAGAAAAATTTGGGGCACTTGGTGGCTTCGTTGGTTAAGTATCCAACTCCAGGTTTTGGTTCAAGTTGTGATCTTGGTCCTAGGATTGAGCTCCTCTTAGAGCTGTGTGCTCAGCAGGGAGTCTGCTTCCCCTTTTCTCCTGCCCTCTGCCCTTCCTCCCACTCATGTGTGCGCTTGCTCTCTCTCTAAAATAAGTAGATAACTATTTTTAAATATTAAAATTTATCAAAACTTAGTATACAGATTACACAGGGTGCCATTTGTAGTTGAGAGAAACAAATGTAATGATGCAGTATTAAATCATAGTGACATAAAATTAACTGTAGCATGTACTGTATTACTGTAAGAATTTTGTAGCCACTTCCTTTTGCAGTTGCAGTGAGTTCAGGTGTTGAGAGTATCTGCTTAATGTCATGTGACACTAGTCTTCCATGTTTGAGCAGCAGTTCATCTTTGAGGTAAATTGCATATCACAGTAAAGAGTGATTTATTTTGGTTCCAATATTAGTAAATTAGTTTTTTGAGGTGAGGGGATCAAAAATTTTATGTGGATTTTCAACTATGCCAACTGGCCCTACCTTGTTCAAGGGCCAACTGTACATTTCTCTTATTATAGGCAAAGTGTAACATCTCCTTACTTGGGATATTTATATTATTTTCTCTGTGTACTACCTTTTCCTATCCTTCATTTTTTTTTTCTCTTGGCTTCTTAGTTTTATTCTAATTGATACCTGGGAGGCATATATATATATATATAGATAGATATATATCTGTATATAGATATATACATATCTGTGTGTGTATGTGTAAAATAGCCTTTTGTGATATGAATTAGAAATATTTTCCCCTAATTTATCTTTTTAAAAGAAATTCAGCTTTATTGAGGTATAAATGACATATAAAATTATATGATATTTAAAGTATAGATTGTGGTGATTTGATACATTGTGAAAGGACTCCCTCATCTAGCTAATTAACACATTCACCACCTCACAGATTTACCTTTTTTTTTTTTTGAGAGCATTTAAGTTCTACTCTCTTAGTAAATTTCAGTTATACAAGATAGTGTTCTCAACTATAGTCACCGTGTTTTACATTAGATCCCCTGACCTTATTGCTCTCATAGAGGAAAGTTGGTACCCTCTTACCTACCTCTCCTTATTTCCCCCTACCTCCAGCATCTGGCAACCACATTTTTACTCTCAGTTTCTATGAGAGTGACTTTTTTTTTGTTTTGTTTTGTTTTTTTTAGATTCCACATAAAAGTGCTACCATGCAGTATTTTCTTTCTCTGGCTTATTTCACTTAGCACAGTACCCTCAAAATCCATCCATGTTGTCTCAGATGTCAGGATTTCCTTCTTATGCTGCATAATGTTCTATTGTATTTGTATACCACATCTTCTTTATCCATTCATCCTTTGATGAATCAAATGGGAGAATATTTTTCCCTCCTTTGTCTTTTGATTTTACTTATGGTATCTCTTCCTGAGAAAAAGCTCTTCTTAAAAATATTCATTTTCTACTTCTTATGTAAGCCAGCAATATAAATGTCAAACACGTCAAACAGTAGAATTAAGAAAAAGATCTTGAGAAAAGTAAAGACCAAAGAATTGCTTCAGAGAACTAGGTAAAGTCTTAGAGTACTTTCAACAGCAATATGTGTCTAGTCAGCTTAATACTTATGGGGCACTGATTTCATATCAGGAACTGTGCTTAGAAGTAGAAAGATGTGGTGAGCAAAATCAGATATAGTTCTTGCCCTAAGGTATTTTTGAATTTTCTGGGATGACAAACATTATCAGATAATCAAAAATACATTATGAAATTGTACTTGGGTAAGAGCCTTCATGTATTCTGTGCTCTGAGACTATATTATTGAGAGATTTAATTTAAGGGAAACATCATTGCAGTGAATGATGAAGTATGTGTAGGAGTTCACTGGCAAGGAGAGAATAGAAGGGCCCTGGAGGCAGAGAGGCAATACCTTGTTGCTGGGGAAGGGGAGAGGGGCTGGAAGAAGACCAGTGTAACTGGAGGGGAAGAAAGTAAGCCAAAGCTGGAGATGTAGTCGGGGGCCAGACCTTACAGGTCTTGAAGATCATGATAGAGAGTTGTAAGAACACCCGTGTTAAGGACAGTGGAATTCCATTGAAAGGCTTTATATGCAGGAGCAACTTGATGGGCAAGATTCACATAGATGTAGGGTGTATAAGGGTTAGAAGGATATATGGTAGCTCAGAGGCTACTATAGATGCCCAGGAGAAGGCAGTATGGAAGCTTGCACATGACTGGGAGTGGAAAAGTGTAAGGCAGCATTTAATGATTGACTTGGTGTGGGAAGTAAGAGGAAGGGAGGTAATAAGGATGACTCTTAGGTTTCTGGTTTGTTTGATAAGGTAGAGAGTGATGCCTTACATAATGGGACATTATGTTCTGAAAGACAACCAGGTTTGTTGGGATGATCATCATGTTTATCTGGGATATGTAGATTTTGAAATGCCTTTGAGACAAAAGCAAAAGTCAAATCAGCAGTGGGCTATATAAGTCTGTAGCTTAGAGATCAGGTTTAGGCTGCAGATATGTAATTGGAAGATCAAATCATTGGTGGGGATGAGATTACCTGGGTCAAATGGTACTAAGAAAAGAGCAGTGGATCTAGAATTGAATCTTTTTGTTTTGTTTTGTTTTTTTAGATTTTATTTATTCATGAGAGAGAGAGAGAGGCATAGACATAGGCAGAGGGAGAAGCAGGCTCCCTACGGGGGAGCCTGATGTGGGACTCAATCCCAGGACCCCAGGATCATGACCTGAGGCAAAGGCAGACGCTTGACCGCTGAGCCACCCAGGGTCCCATAGAACTGAGTCTTGATAAACTTGAGCATTTAGGAGCATGGGTCAACCAAAGACATAGAGAAGGACCAACTAAAGAAGTTAGAGAAGAAAACTAGGAAAGTATGGTGTCATGATATATGGAGGAACAGGAGGAGTGACAACAGTGTTGAATGTTGTTGACAGGTGTTCCCTGGATTTGATCTCATGGAGGTTGTCAGTGACCTTTAAGCAAGTGATGAGTAGTGCCCTTTTGAGTCAGACTTGGGTGGGTTGAATAATAAGTAGAAGGATCTATGGAAGTGTTAGGTAGAGATTTCTCTTTAGAGGTTTGATAAGAAGGGGTCTAGAGAGGCAATGAGGAAGTTGCTAGAATAACATGAAAAGTATTTTGTTAAATGAGAGAGAGTAAATATATAAAAGGGAAAATGAGTAATTGGCAGTTTTAAGGTTCTGAGAGGGTGAGAGAGAATGAAATCTAAAGCCTAGGGGGAAGAAGAGATAGGGCCATTGTGGGAATGGGAGGAAAGACAGTTATGATGGAATGCACAGTAGGCGCACATATTGAGAATTAGGAAGGAGAGTTCCTTCATGATGCTTTCTATTTTCTTTGTACAATAGGAGGTAAAATCACTCACTTAGAGTCTCATGAGAGAGTGAACACTTGGGGATTTGAAGAAAAGAAAAATTTGAAAATAGACTGAGAATATATTGACCAATGAAATGTAGTCAGATTGCTGATACTGCTCTGGGCCATTCAGTAGTGGTGCCACACATTTATCGTAGAGTTTAGCTTCAGTAGCCTTCTCTCAGGCATCCAGAAAGCAGATCATTGGATTGATCCAGAGTTCATTTGGCTAGATGGCTGCAAAGGAAAGACAGAGGACAAAAGAGTAATGAAATGATAGATGGGATATAATCGAAGTTGGAAGTAAGTGAAGAAAAGAGGAAGCTGATGGATTGGGAGAAAATGTCATGGATTCATTGAGAAGTTTCCCTGAAGTTGAAGAATGGTCACAGTGGAAGAATGTGCAAGTAGGATCAAGAGAGATTGTGATTAGAGGGTGTGTTTGAAATACTCATCTTGGAGAAGACGCTATAATCTTTCACTTCGGAAAAGCTGTTGGACAGATGGTAAGGCTGGGCAGGGAGATGTCAGGCAACCCCTCTTGCTGGCAGAAAAGGAAGATGAGTTTCCCCATCCTTGGTATTTTCAGGTCTCACTCCTTGGATTGGGCTGAGGGAACAGTGCCAAGTAATTAGGAAGTTCTTGGAGTTGCTACTCTTGTCTTGGAAGGTCCCAGCCACAGTGATTGTGTGTCGCCTGTTCCTGGGAGCTCCAGGCTGACTGGCTGAGCAGGCTGCTCCTAGGCATTGTAGCATATCTCCTGAAGCTCTTAGATTCTACTTATCATGAAGTCACGGGGTCTCATTTCTGTAGTTTACTTACCATCAAGAAGTTTTGTGCTGTGAATTCTTTAAGTAGCATTGATACATTTCTGCTGATTCATGAGTATTTTCCCTGCATTTTGATTAGTGCCTTGTATTTGTTAAAGTGTGGCTAGGATGGAAATCAAGGACTTGAACAGAAGATATTAACTGGCTGGTGGAAACATAAACTTGATTTGGTGTTGGCCATGTGTGTTCACTAGTAGAGCTCCAAGTAATAGTGAGTAAAAATAGCAAAATGCATGACCAGATCTACGAAGAGCCACATGAATGCTAAGCATTATGATTTCAGTATTCTTTATATAAATACATTGTGTGTGTGTGTGTGTGTGTGTGTGTGTTGTGTGCAAAACCACCTCTTTCCAGTTGAGAGTAGGAGTTGGTTGGAAATCCTGAGAAGTAGAAGTTGTGTGGTATGAGTGAGGCCAATGAAGCTGGGAATGGGAAGAAGGATGATGACATGGGAGATATTAAGGGACTTTTATGTGATGAAATCAGTGAAATCACTGCCCTTTTGAGAATTGAAGTGAGTGGGCATTTGGGAAGGTACCTGGTGGGTCCAGTAAAGCAGATGAAATGTGAACCTAAAAGTTTTCGGGTACACCCTCAGTGTCTAGGGTGATGGTCCAATATGTTCCGAGGGTGTGAGCTAGGCACAGTTGGTCAGAGATTGATTTACTGAATGCCAGTGGGTTGAAGAAGTCATGTTTGTTAAATGTCAGAGATCATAAAACTAGGAGACAAAGGGACATGTGAAATCCAGATGTTTCGATATAGTGTGTGCTCTCTGTATCGCTCAGTGTTGAAATGAAACTTTTTCTTTGGATTTACGTATACAATTTACCGAAGGAACTGGAATTCATGTGACTTGCCTGAGGTTCCAAGGAAGTTTAGTACTGATGACCAACAGAAATGCAGACAACTTGTGGTTCTACTTTGAATCTTTGAAACTTGAAGAGCACTCTTCTGCCCAGATGCCTTTTTCTGTCTTTCATCTGTCATCTGAAGAATGTGGTTTCTTTTCACGGGCCAAGGCTAAATGAAATCAGGGCATTATTTTGTAATACACTGGCAGATACTTCCAAAGTTGCCTTATTTTCTTACTGCATAAACGTTTAGATTTTTCTAAGGCAGAAATAGATTGTGCCTGACAAATCGCAGCAAATCCAAATGTCAGCATGATTGGGACTGTGCCCCCTGGAAACACTTGCCTTGGCGGCATTTTCAGACAGATGCTATCAACTGTTTTATCATGAGAGGTAATCTTTTGCACTTTCCTATATGCAGACTGGTGATGTACATCGAGAGAGACAGCAGAAAGACCACTCCAGGCAAGGAGCAGCAAAGCAGCAATGAATACCTGTCCAGATGCCTGGACCTTCTCATCCGTCACATCGTGCAGGAACTGCCACGGATCCTGGGTAAATCAGAGGCTCATCCTTAGGCCCCTTGCTGCTTGCCTTTCTGTGCATGGGCTTTTAGGTTTTGCCTCTTTTTTTTTCTTGCTTCTTGCTTATCACAGGTGAGCATAGTGACACCTTTCCTTGATTGTGTAGTTTTAAGATATCAAGATTTGCTTTATCTGTTTTTACAATTATTTTGCACTGGTGGCATGACTCAGGCAACAAGCAGGCTAAAGGTTACCCTGAGGTGTTATCTGTGGTAAACTGGCAATTTTGGAAAATAAACACAAGGAAGGCACTCTAAGAGCTTGGAATTGGACTGATGCTTCTTATTTTGGGTAACTTTTCTCAAGATTTCTCTCTGCCTATTCTGAAGAAAAAAATTTTGCCTTCGGGTTACAGCCACACACTTATTTACCGTTAAAAGAGTTTAAAAATGCCATAGGCATTAGAGTTTAAATATTAAAGAATTTTTATATTCATTTTTTTTTTTTTTAAGAATTTTTATATTCAATTCAAAGTTTACACATTGCTTTGGTTTGAAAAAATTTAAATAAAATTTCTAATAATGATTTGCAAAAGACATTTATTCCAGATAATCTCTCGTTTTCATTGTTATTTGGAGAAATTAAAATAATCTAAGGAATGCATACATTTTGTTTAAATCCCATTCCATGCTTTTCCAGCAGATGTAGCTATATACCAGAAATGTTAAAAATGTTAAATTTGGTCCAAGCTCTTGTGGTAAAATATCTTTAGGCTCAGAAATTTAGAGTATAAATCTGGATAATTAAAACATCTGCATGGCTGATTGACAGTATCTTTTTCCTCCTTACTAATATTTTGAGCGTTTTTGTGTGTGTGTGTGTGTGTGTGTGTTAATGATTGATGTGTGTGTGTGTGTGTGTGTGTTAATGATTGAAAATAGAGCTTTTTTTTTTTTTTTTTTTTAATTGTAACCTTTTATAAAACTTTGACTTGAAGGCTACAGTCTGGTCAAATGGTAGTTGAGTTTCTTTGTGCCAGACTCATCCTGTTTTAGGATGTGATGCTAAGATTCAGATGTCTACATCACAAGTTTTATTTATGATTGGACTTATCATCCAGTGGGAAGTTTTGGGAATTAATCTTTGTTTTGCTATCATCCTATTCTATTATTAAAAATTGCAATCTGTAATCTGTTCACTTATAATTTTTTTTTTTGAGTAGACTGGACCTATAGTCCAATGTGGGGCTTAAACTCATGATCCTGAGATCAAGATCTGTGCTGAGATTTCAGAGTCGGATGCTTAACCAACTGAGCCACCAAGACACCCCTCACTTATAATTTTTTAAATAACTTTTTTCTGTTTATAGAAATGAGAAGTGCTCGTGGTTAAAATTTGGAAAAGACAAAAAAGGAAAAGGAAGAATAATCATATCTAAAACCATTACTATAAAATCGATTTAAAATTGCTAGATACTCCATTGCTAGATGGAGGATCCAGCTTGTATTCATTGTGTTCTCAGAGGCCACAGTTTTCTATTATAATCTTTCTGTGAATAAAATAACACAGCCCCTACCCACTTCTTTCATTTGGAGAGTAATTACCACAGCAATCCCATCAGTGTTCAGGCAGTGACGGGTGGTCCCTAAGTATTTGTGGTCTGTAATCTTCACATGTGCTCTGGGATCTGCTTTGCAGGTGACATTCTTAATGCCTTGGCCAATGTTTCTGGTCGTAAACACCCTTCGACGGTCCAAGCAAAACAGCTGAAGATGTATCTACCTCTGATGCCTATAGTGCTTCATCTCGTAACTTCTCAGGTACTGTCTTATTAGGAAGAAAAACGTATAAATGTGACTATCTTTTTGATACACTGAATCTCAGAGACATCAACTCAGACAAAACATTTTCTTTCTTTTTTTTTTTTCTTTTAAAGATTTATTTATTTATTCATGAGAGAGAGAGAGAAAGAGAGAGAGAGGCAGAGACACAGGCAGAGGGAGAAGCAGGCTCCATGTAGGGAGCCTGATGCGGGACTTGATCCCAGGACTCCAGGGTCATGCCCTGGGCTGAAGGCAGGGACTAAACCGCTGAGCCACCCAGGGATCCCTCTCAGATAAAACATTTTCATTTTGTTTTCTTATACCCGGCTTTCAGGATTTAATCTATGGAAACTCTCATCACACAGGTATTTCGACCTCAAGTTGTAACAGAAGAATTCCTTTTCAGTTATGGAACTCTTCTTGTGAGTAACACTGAATTTTTCACGTTCTTAATAAAAATGTGGCTGTCTCTACTGTTTGTGGAATTTGGTGTCAGAATGAAGTAATTTTAAAATCCTTGTGGTATTTATTTGTCTCTAGGGATGTGACCTTTTTATATTTTTATCTGTTGACTGTAATAAAATTTGACATTTGGAGAAAAAATACATTCTCTCCTGATAATGTGTTTTGTTCAGATACTGCCCAAGTAGGGTAAATAAGTCCATAGAAAACACTCTCATAGGTTTTGGTACTAAACATTATGAAAAAATTTAAAATCATAAACCTGTTGAGAATGGAATGCTGGGAATATATTATCATCATTATTTACTTTGGCTTATGTTGTCCAGTTATATGTAGTGTCTCTTTTCATGATGGCATTTCTCTCAGTTAAGCTTAATTTAACTTTTTCTTTAATTTTGATGAGATGAGTAGCAATGAAAAACAAATCATTATCCTATCTTTCACTTCATTTTTGCTTGCAAAAAATAATCTCTTTGTGGCTCATGAATTGTACTATTTTTTCCTTGTCTGGAATAGTTGCACTATATATCATTGATAAAATGGGGTGCTACACAGAGAGGGAGTTAAGACATCTGTCATACGATATCTCCAGTCTTATCTTGATATTAATAACACTTAACTGAGATTTTCAAAACGCCATAGAGGTTTCTAGTTAAGATGAAGTCAACATCTCCATGTTGTTTTAAGTGTGGAATACAAAAAAAATGATTGTCCTCCACAAGTGAGAATGTAGTGTTCTAGAAGATTCATCATAGAGTAAAATATGAATTTTTGAAGTACAAATGTTGAGTGGAGGTCACTGATTTTTTAAGAAATGTGTTCAGACAATGCAGTTAGGGTCCTTTTGTTTCTCATACCAAATCTTTATCATACTAAGTGCCTTGAATTCCAAGGTCTGCAAAGTACATAATTTCATTGTTGTGCATTCACGGATTTGCTATTACTAGAATTTCACTTACTACCTTATTTAATTTGCTTTTTAATCTGTTTTTAAGTCCAATATAGGTATCATCTTGGCATGACTGTAATTGATCCACTGCACTAAATTATTGTTGCCTGGAAATGGTAATTTTGCCCTTGTGGCCATCTTGGAATCTTTTGGCACAGTGTTTGTTTTTTTGGGATGTGGATAATTGTCCTTGCTTGTTCTTTTATTTTTTTCTTCTGTGGAGTACTTTCCTCTTCCTACATTAATTGAGTACACTTTAGGTTTTCAAGGAACCAGCAAGTATCTACAACCAGAAGTCTTTATGGACCTTCAGGAATTATATGTTTGTATTTTAGGGAGAACACATCTGCTCCATCTAATGCAATGCTCTGGACGAGGGAGGAGGCCACATTAAGGGGGAATCTCCTCATCTTCACTCATTGGGCAAACTCTGTGTGGGTGGAGAGGTAGTCTGTAGGGTCTCCTTAATAGGCCCTTTTAGGGAGTGGAAAATAACTTGCCTGTTTGAAAGATAATTAGTATATTAAAAAATCTCTAACAGTTTTTTTCCTTGATAATGTCACTCAGGTAGATGGAATTTAGGCAAATAAAATGGAAAATATCTTTTGGCTTTTTTCAGGCTATTTTCCTAGTTTGGATCATGGCCAGTCCCAGAATTTTTTCATTATTTTTCTCATCACATCTGTTATTTGGCCTTAGCTATGTGTGCATTGTTCTTTTACTCAGTGTTGAAGGCTTTGATGAAAAACTAGTAAAAGGAAAGAGGTATTGACTAAAATGAGGAACCTGGATTTAGTTATCTCCAGACTTCTTGTGCATTTATTATCAACTGTTGAGTTGGTTGTACTTCTGTGAATTGATTCGTAATCTATCCAGAAGATGCCAAAGGTATCATGGAAGTCACAGTGCCCTACTGATGCCACCAGGCAAAGTCAACTCATCCAACAGTCTACTGCTGCTTAGAAATTCACAGTGCAGATTAGCATATTAAAGCCTCTTGAGTTTTGTGCTTTGAAATAATCTTTTTAAATTTTGCTTAGGCAAAAGTTTCCTGACCTTATTTGAGAGGGTTTGTTTTGTTTTGTCTTTTTGTGAGGAGAGAAGGGGGCTGCACAGGTCTATGTGTTCTATAGAGCAGTCTACACAATGGCTTCGTGAAACTGTCCAGAGCACAGGGCACCTTCTATCCTGGTGGCCTGAGGGGCCAGATCATTCTTGTGTATGTATTTACCCCTGTGGGCTTTTTTTTTTTTAAGATTTACTTTTTATTTATTCATGAGAGACACACAGAGAGGGGCAGAGACACAGGCAGAGGGAGAAGCAGTCTCTCTATGGGGAGCTCAATGTAGGACTCAATCCCAGGATTCTGGGATCATGACCTGAGTCAGAGGCAGACACTCAACCGTTGAGTCATCCAGGCGCCCCAGCACTGTGTTTTGAAAGCCTTATTGTTCTATCTGGAGATAAATATTATTTTTAACATTTTTCAAAATGTATCTGGTAGAGTAGCTTAATTTGCCTTAATTTGAGGTATTCAAGTGTGGCTCATCTTTATTTTTTTTTTATTTTATTTTTAAAAAACATTTATTTATTCCTGAGAGAGAAAGAGAGAGAGAGAGAGAGAGAGAGAAGCAGAGACACAGGCAGAGGGAGGAGCAGGCTCCATGCAGGGAGCCCGATGCGGGACTCAATCCTGGGACCCCAGGGTCACACCCTGGGCCAAAGGTGGCACTAAACCGCCCAGTCACTCAGGGCTCCCCGTGGCTCATCTTTAGTAGTTGTGTCCAGTGGCAGCAAGTTGTTGCCCAGAACTTTTTGGGCTTCCTCTGCAGTGGCTGTCCGGGAACTGCTGGCCTGCCTTGAACAGGTACGGAGACCATAGGTGGGCTGGTGTGATGGCTGCTCATTAGAAGAGTCCCAAAGAGGCCAGGCTGGAGGGAGTGGTGGAATTGCACTTCCTGTTAGCTTTGCTTTTCAGGCTGGCACTAGGCAATTGTTTGCCAGTTTTGACCCATAGACATCTTTTATATTTTTGGTAGAAAACTTCAGGATACTTCTTACATATGGACACAGGAGTATCAGAATTAGCATTTTGTAAACATATTTTTTAACTACCTAAAACAAAATTTTGGTCGTCTTATATTTTAAAGAAGCAAGTATTTGGAAATGATTTAGCAGGGCACCTTTAAACCATTATGAAGCTTTCAAAGGGTCTAGGCAAAAGAGGATTACATAGCTGATAATTGCTATTTTTCCTTCTTATTAACAGAAGCACTGTGTCATCATACTCGCCTCTTTCTCTCCAGTTAAAAAAAAAAAAGGATCTAGGGATAGTGTGAGCCTCTGGGGAAGCACTATGGGGAAATCCTGCGGTAAATACCATAGTTCTCTGGGGCCTCCGTTGAACTGGGCTGGGAAATAGGAAGCAGTGACATTAAGGAAATACGCTCGGGAACTCGTGATGTGGAATAACCTAATGTTCACTGTGTTTCTTATGTCCTTTTGAAAATGCTCTTGATTAATGAGCTGAGGAAGAGGATTTTGTTGTGTGTTTTTTTTTTTTTTCTCCTTAAGCCCTGGCCTCATTTAGTTTATAAAAGTGCATTAATGGCAGTGCAGTGGCTATATAGTTTTCTACAAAAAAAGACCTCAACGATTTTCATTTTCAAAGGCAAGAAATGATAAAATTATTCTGATAGATTTGTATACAAAAATGTAATCATAATCTCCATTACTTCATAAATGTTTACTTATCCTGGGCATTGAGATAATTATTTTATAAGGGATGTATTTCCTGCCTTATGCAGATTTTTGTTTTCAGCGAATGTTGGTTTGTGGATAGGTAGGTATTGACTTCAGTTGCAGTAGTTACAGCAAAGATAGTGCACTCATACATTTTAAGAAATATGATGCTATGTACTTGTTTACTGCCATACAGGTATTCCTGCTATGAGCGCCCCCTTCCTTTTAGGAACAGCAAATTAATTCATATACATAGTTTGCTGTAGGAGCTCATTCCGGACTTCTCTGAAGTATTGAATGATATTGCAGAGCCCTGGCTTGCACTCATGGCACAGCCTCTCCCTCTAGATAGGACCATTTTCTGCCTCACACTCCTCTACCCAGGAAGCCTGGCTGTGGAGCAGGTGGCCATCCTTTCAGCTTCTCTGCTAAAACTTCCAGTGTTGAAGCTTGCACCCTCAGAATATAGCCTGTGTTACTCCTCTGCTGTGCTCACACAGATTCCTGGATCATTGCCCCTCATTCCTCAGAATTTTCCAGCATTGATCTCATTGTTAGTGTCTCCATGCTGTGTCTGTCCACGTTCTCGGAAAACCAGACATCACTATGGACCATGCTTCCAGCATCTCAGCCTCTTACCCTCTCCACCGCCTCTTTCCTCAGGAGCTTGTAACCCTCTCTCAGCTGCCTGCACCTATGACATTTCCATTGCCACAGTTTGGCCACCATCCCCGATTTTCACCTTACTTCCCCTCTGCTCCCCATAGATTCCTCTGAGACTGAAACTGGTCTTAGCACTTTCCGATCACCATCCTGCCCTCCTGAAGGCCAGTGACTTCACTTTTCTCTTCACTCAGCCTCGAGTCCCTATTCAGCTGACATTCTTGCTTGACACAAACCTGTAACTCCCTTTGCTTCCCTCCTTTGGTGTCCTCCTCTGGCAAACCCTAATTCTGGTGCAATATAATTCCCTACCTCTTGCTTTGAGTGGCTAAATATGGAGAGACAAAAACTCAATGAAATAACTGGTCTCACTTTTTTTTTTTTTTATAACTGGTCTCACTTTAAATTCATGATTGCTCATCTCAAGCGAGACCTCTCTCTGCACACTGGTGCATCTGGCTTCTTTTCCTAATTTATATGCCTTCATGCTTAGTAGAAGAAGAAATGTATCAAAAGATATTAAAATTTGTAAAGCAATGAAACATTCAGTAGGGATTTTTTTTAATTAAACAGAAAGTATAAAGAAGAAAATAAGTTAAAAGAAGTCCATAATTTCACTATATAGAGAACCCTTCTTCACATTAAAAAAGGAAAAAATTAATACACATATATGGCTAGAAAATTCCAACAGTGCAAATGGTGCAAAAGCCCACCTCCCAGGCCAGCATTCTGTCTTCCTAAAGAAAACCTCTGCCGGTGGTTTCCTGTGATGTCTTCCTCCAAAATTTTTGTCCTCATCTATGTTTGTGTAATATCTATATTTAAAAATATATACACAGGAAAGATGGTAGTATAAACACTGTACCTTCTTTCTTTGCTTAGTAATCCATAGATCTTTAAGTAGACTTATTTAAGTCAAAAGACATCTTTCTCTGAATATTTTACTCAACATCAAATCCATATATTTACTCAGTAAAAGTTATGTGCCCATTTTGGAATTTTGTGAAATTATATCAACCAAATTATGACAGGCTTATGTTGCCTTTTTAAAAAATTATTATTTATTACATTTTTTCTTTTTTAGTATTTTGTTTTTGTAATCATAGACTGAAATAAACGATTTAAAGAGTCTTGTATGTTCAGCTTTCAAAGAATGTATGTCTTTGAGATTTTCTCTTAAAGGCAACTTGTACTTACTTAAGTTATGAAAATATGCTTATTAAAGAAAATGTAGAAAATTAGATATGAAGAAAAAATCATCCATAACTCCACTACTCTCAGAAACAACCATGTGTTAACCTATTGTTGTTTACATAGTGTTTTCAATTTGCATATATGCATTGTGTGTGTAGAAAACTGTGTTTGTAACATATATATACATACATATAAAACTTACGCTGATGCATGTAGTTGAGATGAGCTGTATGTGTATATACATATGTATATATATGTATTCTGTGTTTTTTTTATTTAACATTTAAAGATTTTATTAGGGAGAGAGAGACAGCAAGCAGGGGGAGGGACTCTGGAAGAGGGGAAGTAGACTCACTGCTGAGCACGGAGCTTCACATGAGGCTAGATGATCCTGAGATCACAACCTAAGCCAAAACCAAGAGTCAATGCTTAACTGACTGAGCCACCCAGGCACCCCAATATTTTTCTATTTAACTTTGACTAAATATTTTCCCATAACTCTAAAATTTTCTTTTTTTCCACATTTTAATGGCTATATACGGTCCTGTTTGTATAAACTGTATACAGTTTGATACCATTTCAGTGAAGACCAAAAATACACAAACAGTATACTATTTAGGGACATATGTATATCTAGTAAAACTATTAAAAAATGTTAAGGAAATGATAAATTCATGACAGTAGTTATCTCCAAATAAATGACATGGGGTGGAAGAAACTCATGCAAAAAAATTGGGACTGTCTTAGTTCTTTCTTTCTTTTTTTTTTTTTTAAGTAGGCTCCATGCTCAGCATGGAGCCCAGCATGGGGCTTGAACTCAGGATCAAGACCTAAACTGAGATCAAGAGTTGGATGCTCAACTGACTAAGCCACCCAGGTGCCCCTGGAATGTCTCAGTTCTTAAGTCAAATATGGATTTAAGGATTTTCTTTATTCTTTATATCACAAAAACCTAAACAGATGTTCACTATATATGTGATATATAGTCATTTATATTTATCAAGTATTTTGAGAAGAACCATTGGATCATAGTAGACTCATTTTCACTCTAGGTTAATTGCTCACTTTTTTTTTTATACCAGAGTAATCTTACATTTTAATTGCTGCTTGTTGTTATATATAAAATATTATATATGTATTATTTTGTAAGCCAGGAGCCAGAACTCAGTATTGTGCTTCCATACATCACTAACATGGCCATGCTGCTTATTATTATTGTTTCATTCAGCTCATGTTCACAGAATACCTCTTCTGTGTTGTGCATTCAGCTTCAGACTGGGAAATTCACCCAGGGAGCTCATAGCTGTGCTGCTCAGGCCTGCTTCTAAAACAGTGTTGGGAGTCCTCTTGCATGGAGGCATGGCATTGGGGTTGGTGTTGGGGTTAATGGTAGGACATATAGAAGAGGGACTAATAACAGTGGTGAACTTTGAAGGCAGGCCTTGCTTTGCTGCATTCGGATGCAGTGTACACTCAGGGCAGATAAGGCCCAACCTTCCTTTGAGAGGACTGTTTCACCTGATTAGGTGCATCCGTACTAACTTCCAAGGAGTGAGTAAGTGTAGCATATTGGACATGGTTATGTATTAATTGGATTATCTTCACTTTTATAGGGTGACCTTTCTGTGCTTTCATTGCTATTGAATTTATTCCAGTATTAAATCTCATGGATAGTGATCTCTATGTTTAAAAATGACTATGGTTTATAAGATATATATTATTTCATATCATATTTTAAGACCATGATTATAGTGTTTATAATATGTACATAGTATTTAATACCTTTCGGGAATTATTTCAGTAAGAATGATAGGTACAGTTTTGGGGAAAACATATTTTCTTTCAGACTTATTTTGAAATCTTCACTTAATACTTTTTATTTTTTACAGAGTCATATTAAATCTGTAGACTCAGGAGAAACTAACATAGATGGAGCCATAGGTGAGTAAATCATGGGACATTTTACGTCTTTGAGGTACTTTGATATGGTGATTTTGCACATGAAAATAAACACCTATAATAATTAACTGTATTCCTAGGACTGATGGCATCAGAAGAATTTATCAAGATCACGTTGTCGGCTTTTGAAGCAATAATACAGTATCCTATTTTGTTGAAAGACTATTGCTCTACGGTCAGTTCTGGCAGCTTGTGAGAAAGATTTTTTTTGTTTATTCGGTAATTCTATAAGTAAAGAGACTAGTTTGCATATATTTGGTTCATATGTGTTCCTCACATGAAATAACCATTCAGAAAAGCTGCCCACCCCCCCAAATGAACATAAGAAGTGTCTTCTCTCCTTGTTGACTTCTTTGGGATTTCCTTTTAAAAAAGATTTTATTTATTTATTTGACAGTGAGAGAGCGAATACAAGCAGGGGTAATGTCAGAGGGAGAGGGAGAAGCAGATTCCCTGCAGGGCAGGGAGCCTGATGGTGGAACTCGATTCTAGGACCCTGGGATCATGACCTGAGCTGAAGGCAGACACTTAATTGACTGAGCCACCAAGGCACCCTTTTGGGATTTCCTATGCTTGTTATTCTTTTTCTCTTCTGGCCCAAACTCAGCCCAGCTTGCTGCTTCTTTCCTGGTTATTTGTTGTACCCAACCAACCACATAAACTCTTAGAATGGTGTTTCTCAGTGTTTGCACTATGGGCATTTAGGGGACGGACCATTCCTTTTTGTGTTGGCTGTCCTGGGCATTGTAGGATGTTTAGCTGTATTCCTGGCCTCTACCACTAGATATGGGTAGCACCCACTCCTACCTTGCTCCGTGACAAACAGGAAGGTCTTTACACATTGGCACGTGTCTTCTGGGCAGTGAAACTGCATGCATTTCAAGACCTCTGCCTTAAAGCTATCCTTAGGCGAGCTGAGTGCTGACTTTAGAGGAGGGAGGAGAGGCTGTGTGATTTCATTCTCAGCCACAGAAAGCCTCAAGAAAAGAAGCCAGGTAAGATGAAGCCAGGTCTATTTTCTCTAATGGTTCTAGGGGTTGACTGAACTCAACAAGGCAGTTTGAATGTGGGGTCTTTCAAGTACTTGTAGTCAGTGGTGCCTGGGGCTGGAATCATGTGAAGACTCATTCACTCACATATCTGCCTCCAGCTGGGACTCTTCAGGCACCTCTCTCCATCCTCTATGTGGTCTCTCCAGCAGAGTGACTTCAGGGTGGCCTGACTTCTTACATGACATCTGGGGATTCTGAGGACACATGTTTCAAGAGAGAGAGAATAATTATTTTTTAGGGTTAGAAACTTTCTACCAATTTTTTATGGATATTTTCTTCTTCTCCTCCTCCTCCCCCCTCTTTAAAAGTGCCTTAAAACTTGTATAGTTTAGGGATCCCTGGGTGGCGCAAAGGTTTGGCGCCTGCCTTTGGCCCAGGGCGCGATCCTGGAGACCCGGGATCGAATCCCACATCGGGCTCCCGGTGCATGGAGCCTGCTTCTCCCTCTGCCTGTGTCTCTGCCTCTCTCTCTGTCTGTGACTATCATAAATATAAATTAAAAAAAAAAAAAAAACTTGTATAGTTTAACAAATAGTTGCAAAGCCAGTGCTCAAGAAATTGCCACTCAGTTAAAAAACCATGACTGTAGCTTTGAATTCCCCTCAATCATGATTCCTTTCCTCCTGGGAGAGGGGCCACTATCCTGACTTTCATCGTAATCATTCCTATGCATTCCTTAGTAGGCCTGTCTATGCATTCCTAAACAATATAGATTGGTTTTGCCTGCTTTTGTACTTTGTATCTGTACTCTATGTGTTCATTTGTGACTTGTTTTGCTCAGTGTCTGTAGGACATCCATGTTGTAAGTATCTCTATGGTTTAATTTTTCATTAGTGTATTGTATCCTAATGTTGAGTATATGCAGATACCACAATTTACTTATATTTTCTGGATAGACATTAGGCACTTTCTGGTTTTTGGCATTTACAAAATATTGCTCTGGAGATTCTTGTGAATATATTTTGCACCACATAAACATGCAATATTTCTAGGATACATATATAGGAATGGAATTAGTGGTTATAGAATATTTACAAACTCATTTTGTCTAGAAAATGCCGTAGTGTTTTCCAAAGAGGTGGTACTAATTTATATTCATACCAGCAGTGCAGTATCTGATTCCCACATCCTTCTCAACTCCTATTATTTCAAGCTTTTTAATGAATGAATATATAATGATATTTCACCATAGTTTTAAATGGTAGGATCAAGACTACTAATGTGACTAAGTCATTTTTCTTTTTTTTTTTTTTAATTTTTATTTATGATAGTCACAGAGAGAGAGAGAGAGGCAGAGACATAGGCAGAGGGAGAAGCAGGCTCCATGCACCAGGAGCCCGATGTGGGATTCAATCCCGGGTCTCCAGGATCACGCCCTGGGCCAAAGGCAGGCGCCAAACCGCTGCGCCACCCAGGGATCCCCACTAAGTCATTTTTCAAACATTTATTGGCTGTTTGAGAATTGTTTAAATGAAATGCTTGTCCACCTGTTTCTTTGATTTTGATTTTGACTTCTGTGTCATTTTTCTATAACTTACTGAGTATGTATAAATCTCCTTTAAGGCAATTATGAATTTATATCGCCCTATATAATTCAGTTTTTGTTTTATGTATTTTGATGCCATGTTATTAGGTGCATGAAAATTTAAAGTTATGTCATTTTATGAAATTGATCTTTGTTTCATTGTGAAGTGACCTTTTTTTTAAATAAATTAATTTTTATTGGTGTTCAATTTACCAACATACAGAATAACAGCCAGTGCTCATCCCGTCAAGTGTCCCCCTCAGTGCCCGTCACCCATTCACCCCCACCCCCCGCTCTCCTCCCCTTCCACCACCCCTAGTTCATTTCCCAGAGTTAGGAGTTGTGAAGTGACCTTTATTTCTTGTAATGCTTTTTACCTTAAGGCCTCTTTTGTCTCATTTAGTATAATCACACATACTATCTTTTGTTTAATATTTGCTGATGTATCTCTTTCATTTTTTTCCTTCCAACATCTCTCTATCCTTATGTTTTAGATCTGTGTCATGTAAATATCATATAGTATTTTAAAAAATCTTATCTGACCCATATTTAACTTTCACTGGAGCATGTACTCCATTTACATTTACTGTAATTGTTAGTATATTGGCCATCATTTTACCGTCTTCTTTCAGACTTTGTCACATATATTTTCTCTTTTCCCACATCTAATTTATCTTTCTTCCTAATGACTTACATTTTTTTTCATTAATTTTTTCTCTGCAGAAGATTGGCATTTAGGTACTCCTTGTTCTTTTACTGCTTATCCTAAAATTACATTATCCGTATTAACTCTTTAAAAGCTGAACTTAAAAGAAGCTCTCTTTTCTTTAAGTAAAATACAGATCTTTAAATAAAATACAGACGATAGGTCTGAGATCATAACTTCCCAGGGGAGCCTCCTCAGCAGTTCCCAGGAGTATTAATGTATGTGGAGGGGTTGGTGACTAGATCTGATTGCTCCATTACTCTGAGAGTATAATCCTCAGTTCCCAGCTCAGGGTAGGAGACTATACAAAACTGCATCTGCTGGGGAGTCCTGGACTCACATCTCTCTCTCTGGCCCTCCTGGCCTCACTGGAGCTTGTGCTTGTCTTATTGGTAGGCGCCTCCAGGGCACAATCAGGTATGCACTCATGTGGTCTACTCCACTCTGTAGTTAAGGCTTTCATTCAAGAAATTGGTCTGAAAGTTCCCCCACTGTCTTTTTCAGATCTTAAATACTTTTAAGATTTTGTTCTTTTATATTTTATCTGGCATTTTGCACTGTTTTCAGTGAGAGGGTTAATTCAAATAACCATACCCACTATTACCAGAAACTGTTGTTATGGTCACTTTCTCAGCAGTGATTTCTCAATTTTTCATTGAGCTCTTACTTGGTCCAGTGTTGCTTATTGATTTTTTATCCTACTGAACAATAACCCCATGGATAACTTGTTAAGATCCAGTATTTTTAAGTATCTGTGCTTATATGTATGCAGACATTTAATTAGTCTATTTACTAAACATGAAATGTCATCATAATAGCTACAGCCCATATTATGATAGGAAAGGCACCACTGCAATTCATGGTCTTCGTAAAAAATATTTTTTAATGCTATAACCCATGGGAAATCTTCTAATTACCACTTCTTGAGCATGACTGGAATACATGAAATTGAAGATCCAGCACTCCAAGGAGCATTACATTGTTTGAAATGTTAGCACAAACTGTGTTCAAGGCTGCTGATCAATACTTTATTATATGGAAGTGATTACATGCATTTAATTCTTGATGAGCACAATTGCTAAACTCCGATTCTTTCCGGAGTTTAGACCATTTGGTTCTTTGGAGTTGGAAATCAACAGTGTGGCCTACAGAGCAGTAAAAAATATACAAGGATTTGATTGTATAAAGAATTTGTTCCCATTCATGGGGGTTTCAAAAAAATTTAATAGCAAAGGGAAAAATAAAAGTGATTCTTTATTAGAAAGTTCTGGCAATTAAATACATAAGTTGTTAAAATATATTTCAGTTTCTTTAAAAATCTAAACTAAATGGGCATCACTTTTTTAAATGGAGTCCTGCCCTTTTGTAAATTTTTAGGCTAATGCCTGGAGGCTAATAAATATTGAATAATTTATCTTTAATTAAACCAGATTTTTGAATTAAGAGTTGGTGAGGATATTAGGTGTGGAACTCTCAAAAACTTCTAGTGGGAATGTAAGTTGGTACAAATACTTTGGAAAACTGGTAGTGGCTATTGAAGCCGAATGTAGTATATACCACGAGTCAGCAATTTCACCTCTAAATTGTACATTCAATGGAAATGTGAATGTATGTTCTCTGAAATACATATAGAAGGCTGGTCATAACTCCAAACAGGAAACTATTCAAATGTCCATCATCAACAGTCTAAGGGGTAAACAATTTATGGACTAGTCATATGATGGAATGCTATGAAGCAAAGAATATGATTTATAAGTATGCTTAAGAAAATGGATAAATCTCACAAAGTTAATTCTGAGACAAAGATGGCAAATACAAAATATCATAATACAGTTGCATTAAATTTAAAAACAGGGTTGTTTCATCTATTACAAGTTAGGATAGTGGTTATTCCTGGGGCAGGTAGTAACTGGAAGGGGGTGCTATAAGGGAGCTCTGCAATGTTATCGCAAAGTCTTTTTTTGATCTGGGTGCTAGTTACATGAGTCTGTTAATCTTGTGAAAGTTAACTGAGACATATGCCTAGAATTAGTATACCTTTATATATGTATGTTATATTGAATAAAAAGGTTGCATAATATAAAAGTATTTTTCAAAAATAAGTTAAAAAGTGTTTAGATCTTGGTAAATATAAGCCTTTTTTTTTTTTTTTTTTGCAAAGTAACTGATATGAATTAGCATATCTCTTAATCAGTCACTGGTATGGACTTATATTCTGTATTAGTTTCCTATTGCTTCTGTAACAAATTATCAAAACTTCAGTGACTTAAAACAACACAAATTTATTATGTTGGAGTTTTGGAGGTCAGAAGTACAAAATGGGTCTTTGGGAGTAAAATCAAGGTATCAGCATACCTGTGTTCCTTTTGGAAGCTGTAAGGGAAAAATTCTTTTTCTTTGCCTTTTCCAGCTTCTAGGGGCTGCCTGTATTCCTTGGCTTATGGCCCCTTCTTACATCTTCAAAGGTGGCAGTGTAGCATCTTCAAGTATTCTCTCTCTCTGACTTCTGCTTTTTTTTTTCTTTTTTCTAGAGAGAATCTTAAGTAGGCTCTATGCCCAGCATGGACTACAACACGGGGCTTGATCTCACAATCCTGAGATCATGACCTGAGCTGAAATCAAGAGTTGAATGCTTAGCCAACTGAGCTACCCAGCAGCCCCCCTGACCTCTGCTTTTGTTGACACATCTCCTTCTCTGACTCTTACCCTCCTTTCTCCCTCTTATAAGGAAATCTTTTTATTATATTCAGCCCATCTGTCTAATCCAGGATAAACATCTCAAGATCCTTGACTTAATCACATCTACAAAACCACTTTGCTGTGTAAGATTAGAAATGATCAGGTTTCAGGGATAAGGATGGTGGGCATTTTTCTGTCTACCATCATTCTGTGTACCACAAATTCCTATTTTTATCAATGGCTTCATTACAGAAATTATTTTGGTGCTCATGTTATACCAGACTTGGTCAGTGTAAAGCCTTTCAAGTTGGCTCCTACATGCCTGTGCCATTCCCCATCATTTTTTTGAGTTTTTTTTTTTTTTTTAACTTTCTGACATAGCAAGATATTCTTGCCTCAGCTCTTAGCTTCCCTGCTCTGAGCTAGTCATTTCCCAGTCAATTCTCTGAGGAACCCTGATTCCTTTTCATGGAAAATGGCATTAGTTGGTTAGGGCCCTATGTGTGATCCTCCTTCCTAGGATGTCTTAGCTTTTGGGAAATGTCTACATAAAACAGAGCTAGGAAATGGATACATATATATATACACATATGAACGACACACTCATATGCATGCTTGCATATGCTTGTATGGACACACACACATATCCATATTTTGAAATCATGAGTTCACATTAATACTTTCAAATCCAGTCCATGTCCACATGATTCTTTCTTGCCTTCCCCCATTTCATATTTGTGTGTGTCCCTTCTTCCTCTGTAAAAATTCTGGCCTCCAACAGCATCATATTCCCTCGTTTGCTTAATTGTATAATGCATCTAAAATTGTTACAGAATGACTTTACCCTCACCAATACAAAAACAAACCTAATGAAGTCAAGGAATCAGGGAGGGAATTCCTCCCTCTCCTCTGCCTCCCAGTTGTCAGCCAGGCATGACTGGGGCTGTGTACTCCGTGATACGTGCATAAGGTACTTGGATTGGTTCCCTTCCTCCCCTTTTAGAGTAGTTCTAATACTCACCTGCAATGCAGTTGATTTGTTTTCAGTCTGCTTTTAATTATAGGTTTTCTTTTCCCCTTCCTATCCTTTTTTGGCTTTATTTTTTGAATATGTGTAAGATAATAGCGTTAATAGCATTTCCAAAAGCCAAAGCTCTAGAAAAAGATCTGTTCAGAGCAGTGTCACTTTCTTCCCCTGGGTGGATATCCCCTCCACTCACCTCATGGCTCCATCATACCTTCCCTATGCTTACAGGTAGCTGGCTTCATTGTTTTCTGGTTTCTCATTCAGTGTTTCTGTTTTGTGAAGAGGACAGATATCTTATTTCCGCTCTTTCTTGTACAAAAGGTAACATACTATATTTGCACTTTTTCATTTCATAATGGATGTTAGAAATTACTCCATTTCAGTTCATAGAGCTCTTCCTGTTTCTTCATTGGAGTAGCATAGTACTTCACTGTGTGTATGTGGGTCATAAGTTATTCAACCTATCTCCTGTGTTGGGATGTTTAGGTAGTAGCTAATATTTTTCAGTTCTAAACAAATAACCTCGTGCATATATGGTTTCCTATGACTAGAGGCGTATCTTCAGGGCCCATTTCCAGAGTGGTGGTTGTAGGATCAAAGGATAAATGCATAGGGCTCACTATTTTGCCTTCCCCTCAGTAGTGTACGAAGTACACAGTAGTGCCTGTGTCTCCCAGTCCCAGTACTGCCAATGGCAGGTGCCAGTCTTCTGAAATTTTGCCAATATCTTATGCCTTGGGAATTCTTTACCATCTTTTTAGGTATTTAATGTTGTAAAGAGGATTTAAGCAAGTTGTGTCTAGTTTTCTTAGTCGTTCTCCTCAAAAAGGGTGCTGTGCATGACCCACTCTGCCATTAGCAGAGGTGGAATTCATGTCTTTGGCATGTTTTCCCTGTATGTCCAATATTACTTTGTGTGGAGGAAAGGGGACTGGCAGTTGGTGTGAACATGTTAATTATTGTGCTGTCTGATGTACTAGATTTTCCAAGGCCTGCTGCAATGAAGGAAGTGGTGATTAATTTTCAAATGTAGGATAAGAATTTTAATTGAGTGCCTAGAATAGTAGACTTCACTTTTCAAATGATATACTTTCATCTATAAAATAAAAAATAGGAAAACCACCCCTCTACAGAAATAACAGTATAAAGCATACTTTCATCATAGATGATTATTTCAGAAATATACTTTCCACAGGTTAGATTGTTGCTTTCTTTCTTTGTGAAGAGAAAAAAATCTGAATATGGTTACGTGATTATTTAAAACTGTTGAACTTAATGTTCTTCATTTCTTAAAATGGAAAATCAGTCTGTTAAATGATGAAGTATCATCTCAGGCATCAGTGGCTTTAAGAACAAACAAAAGTAAGGTTTAGCCATGTGAGTGTTATTTACATATTTCAATGCCTTTGTGCTTGTCTAGCTTATGTGTCCCAGAGCTATCAGCATTTCTAAGTCAAAGACTTTCATTTCTTTTGGGACATTGAGGTTCATTAGCAACAAGCAATATACATACATATGCACACTTAGTTTTTGAGTGGGGGGCCCAGTTTTTGAGCAAAGAAATAAAAAGTCCCTAGACTTTGGAATGTGCATTTTTTTTAAAAAGGTGAAATACAACTCTATTTTTTTTTTTTCTGGACATGTCCTTAGATGATTTTTACCACGGATTAATTTCTTTGTTGATGAAAACAATGCTGCAAACATCAATTAAATATTAAAATTCCTTGGATTGCTCTATACACAGGTATATTATCCTCACAATTAAAATAAGTAATGAATGATGGAATTTTATGATAGAAATCATTAGTGCAGGGGAGATTGATTAGAGTTGCAATGGTATTTACTTAAATGGTGTCTATGTTGTTTATACATTTTGTGGAAGATTCTAGAAGAGGAGAGCACTGATGAACAAACCATCTAACTTCACAGCAGCAAAAGGTACTCACTATGTTTTATCTCTGATGGTTCAGTTTCTTGTTATTTATTTATTTACTTATTTAAAATTTTATTTATTCATGAGAGATGCACAGAGGAAAAAAAAAGAGAGAGAGATGCACAGAGAGAGGCAGAGACAGAGGCAGAGGGAGAAGCAGGCTCACTCTAGGGAGCCTGATGTGGGACTCGACCTCAGGATCATGCCCTGAGCTAAAGGTAGACACTCAGCCACTAAGCCACCCAGGCATCCCAGTTTCTTGTTTTTAATAGGGAGACCTAGTACCAGTGAGCAAAGCCATGCTAATCAAAGGTGTATAGGGATGCTTGGGTGGAATACTGGGATCGAGTCTCACATCGGATTCCCTGCACAGAGCCTGCTTCTCCCTCTGCCTGTGTCTCTGCCTTTCTCTCTCTGTCTCTCATGAGTAAATAAATAAAATCTTTAAAAAAAAATCAAAGGTGTAGAACACTGTCTTTGTCATATGCAATGTTGGATATTGTCATGGTTTCCTCATTGTGACTTAAAAGTAATTTGATGGGAATCCCTGGGTGGCTCAGCGGTTTAGCACCTGCCTTCGGCCCAGAGCATGATCCTGGAGACTCGGGATTGAGTCCCACATCGGGCTCCCTGTATGGAGCCTGCTTCTTCCTCTGCCTCTCTCTCTCTCTCTCTGTCTTTCATGAATAAATAAATAAAATCTTTAAAAAAATAAAATAAAAGTGATTTGATAAAGAGGGTTTTTAGGTTTTTGCCATTTTTTTTTCTTTATTACTACTTCATCGTTGCCATTTGGATTGGGTTGTCATGAAACACAGATTGAGTTTTATCATTTATGATTTTAAAATCAAGAAGCATTCTGTAACATGATTAATCAGCAATCATTCTTTGTGCCAGTATGATACAGGATTTGAATCTCTCTGGGTCTATGGCAACCAGCCCCAAGTTTAGATAAAAATCAAGGGGTGTTATGTATAGAATTGTTGAATCATCATTTCGTACACCTGAAACTAATATGACACTGTATGTTAACCACACTGGAATTAAAATTAAAAACTTAGTAAAAAAATTCGTGGGTGTTAAGAAAATAATGAACACTGTTTAAAAGTGTATTTGGAAGAGAGAATGGACAGATCTCTGGGAGGGGTGTGGGTCTCAGATTAGGTGGAGGAGGACGTCCTCTTTGTGTGTCAGGCAGTATGGTCTGCTGGAACACAGAGAAAACCTGTTACCTTGAAACATCTTCCTGGCCTCTTTATAACCATTAGGCCATAGATGGATCTGTACTGGACTTATGCTTCCTTTGTAAGTAGGGTTCTAGGTGTGGCCTTGAAGCCTGGATGCACAAAGCGGCCATGGGCAGAGGGGTAGGAAGGATAAGTAAAATTTGTGTAAATAATGAACAGGCATTGGGTGGGGGCAGGTGAGAGAAAAAAAAAGAGGAAAGAAGGCAGGAACAAAGGAGGGGCCTAGAAGAGGCAGGCAACAGGGCAGGAGCCCCAGAGCTTGTATGGGGAGGTTGATGGGGGGAAAAAGGTGCAGGTGATTCAAACACAACTAAAAACCAGATGTTTAATGTTTAATTGCAAATTGTTGCTGTTGCTGTTAAACAATCTGCATCACTGCAAACCCTCAGTGAAGTCTGGTGTACGTATTGACAACTTGTGAGATTTTAAATTCCGTCCTTTAAAAGGGACTACATTCTGTCTCGGTGTTCATATGATACCTTGAGAAGGTTGGAGATCAGGAAAGACCACCTGAATGACGACAACAGGCAGAAGCTGTTAATTTGGAGCCTGCTGTAGCAAGAAGTCAGCACCACTGCTTGCGTTTGGCAGAGACTCAAAGGCAGGCAGAGGGTGTAAAATCTTCAGTGTTAAAATAAAAAAGGGGGAAGACCTAAAAACTATTTTTGTTGCCATAGGGGAGCTGGAGACAGACTAATGAGAAACAGGGCCTCCTATGGGATTGGTTAGGGGAGCATAATTGTCATATGGTGGCCGGTCTTGAGTTGGAACGGGCAGGGTACAAAAAAGAATGAAGCTGGCAGTCAGCCACCAAACCCTGACCATCCTAAGCTGCTGGCAGCAGGTGGGATTTGGCTTCCCTGCTTGCTTCCTGCAGAGACTAGGGGACAGAGTCCTAACTGTCATAGACAGTTGGACCACCGTTCATTTGTATAATCAGTTCTGAAGCAAACAGCAATAGAAGGTGAGAAGATAATAAAATCCTGGAGTATATAAAAACGCAGAGTCACCAATGAACCATGGGGAAAGTAAATAAACCACTGCGCCTTCCCAGAAATCTGGGAGAGGACTCGAGATTTCTTATAGTGTGCAGGCCTGAGAATTTTATTTAGAACTGGAAGTTTGGGGTGACCTCAGCTGACAACTAGGATACAAAAGCAAATTAGGTCAGTCTTTCTTTCTTTTCTTTTTTTTAAGATAAATTGCCATTGTGTAGAACAAATACCTTTTAGGTTTCAAAACTTTTTTTTTTTTTTAATATTTTATTCATTTATTCATGAGAGACACAGAGAGAGAAGCAGAGGGAGAAGCAGCCTCCATGCAAGGAGCCCGATGTGGGACTAGATCCTGGGACTCCAGGATCATGCCCTGGGCTGAAGGCAGGCGCCAAACCACTGAGCCACTCAGGGATCCCTCAAAACTTTTTTTTATACCCTATTCATATTAATAAGATGAATAGAGTTATAGCAGTGATATAATGAGTAGACCCCCCAAAATTTTGGGTCTTTGATTTATGTATTTATTACTCATGTATTTTATAAGTACCTTTTGTAAACCACTTCTTTAGAACAAAGCACTGAGGGGTGCCTGGGTGGCTCAGTCAGTTAAACATCTGCCTTTGGCTCAGGTCATGCTCCTGGGGTCCGGTCCTGGGATCTGGGTACCTACTCAATAGACAGCCTGGTTCTCCTGCTCCCTCTGCTCCTAACCACCCTCCCCCAGCCTCTCCTCGTGCACACTCTTGCTCTGCAGTCTTTCTCTCAGATACATAAGATCTTTTAAAAAACTCAAAAAACCTCATAAAGCACTGAAAATACACTAGTGAGCTGGAATAAGACCCTGCTCTGAATAGGTTCAGTACTGGTTGGGAGGAAGAAACCAATGTAATAAAGATTGGACCATGCATGGTTTGAAAAGTGCTGTATTGGTGGTTTGCATGGGGTGTAACCAGGAGCCCTACTCAGTCTGACAGGATCGGTGATGATTTTTAGGGATGATTTTATTCTTGAATTAAATCTTGAAGACAGGTAGGAATTAACTCCTGATTGGGCTCCTGGGTGAGCCGTGGGGATTAGAGGCAGATAGAATCTGGTATGCTAAGGGAGAGAAGTGTGAAATAATTTCATGAGTCATTTTAAGGTTTCTCTCCATATTATTTGAGATTCTTAGTGTAATTTACTTGAAAATACTTAATCACAGAGGTATAAAATAAATGCACCAGTCGGTTTTAATGTCTGCCCTCGGAAAGGTTAGTTTGTATGCTATCAGGAATACCTCCTCAAGAGATGGTTGGTTAGCATTTGAAAGACTCTAATCAGAAGTTCACACCTGTGAAGTGTCTTCATCTTGATGCTTTTGTTAGAAGGATTATTTTCTTTGGTGAAATGAGTCCATTTTTAAAGCTCTCTGGATTGACTGGAAATATCGGGCAAGTCGCCCACCCTTGGAAGGGTACAAGAATCCAGTGAGCCCAACGAGATGGTACTCTTGGCAACAGACCATGATTTGTTGCTACGTTTTGTACATTGGAAGCCTTTGGCAGTCTGATGAATTCCATAAACTCATTCTCGGAAACATGTTTTTAAATGCATAAGGCAAAATAAACTGCATAAGGATATAGAAGAAATCATTTGTCCTTAAATACAGATATCAAGATACTTTTTAAAAAAAAGAACAAATTTGCCCTGATGCTGGGCCTTAGGTAATCATCAATCCTGTGCTTCTTTCCCCCCTGCCCCACATGCCCCATGATCTCCTGCCTCACTTTGAGCACCCTCTCTGCCTCTGTGTGTGAGTGACTGTATGATTTCCAGGGATTTGGGGCCAGAGGCTAGAATTTTGCTGAGTTTGTCATCATGAGCCAATCTGCTCTCTCAGTGTAGAGTTACTTTCTCCTCTCTGGTATCTTGTTGCTTACATATCCAGGTAATTGTTTTAAGGTTCATCTGGATGTTTTCAAAATAAATTCAGAGTAAATTACTCTAAATATCTCAAAAAATAGGAAAAAAAGGCCTAAGTCATTCTATAGATGAATCTCAAGGACTTTAACTCTTAGCAGCTAGTTACGTCAAGGACAGTGACAACAATAAAATACACCTCCCTCTCTGCCAGGAAACTCTGGCTTACCCACACATTCCAATTTATATAATGTTAATTATTTTACATTTGTGTCCATTTCCCTTCTATCCCTCAGTTGCTATTAAATTTTGATAGTGGTAGTGGTAAAACCCCCATACCTACCTACTGCGAGCTCATCAAAATCATTTGTGTGTGTGTGTGTGTGTGTGTGTGTGTGTGTGTCTATATGTAGGTCTTCTGTAGGTCTACTTAATATTTGTGTAAATGTTGAGATGTATCAGTTATACAAATTTTTTTCTTGCATTTTTTGGAAGTAGATTTATTAAGCCTTCTGATTTGTATGGGAATATATTGAAACGTGTCACTTTCTTAAATTTCTTTTGTTAAATTTTCTTTGAATTTTCTGCTAAAATTCTACTCCAAGAACTGTTTCTTTGCTCTACACTCCCAAATAACTAACATTTTAAAACTTTAATTTTCATCTGTTCTTTTTTGCTCAAATCATTGTATGTTTAATTCTAAGCAAACATTTTTCCCAAAGATATGTGGTCTTTTTCCTTGTTAGGGTTTTAAAACCAGCGATCTTTCCCTGAAAACCATATATTATTTTGATTTATGTAGTTATTGAATAGAATATAATTAAAATGGATGAAATTGTTTTTCAGTTTTTATCTCCCTTGCCTTGCTTGAATTGCTAAGCATCCAGACATTTTCAGTGTAATTTTATTTCTATTTTTCACTCTGTGTCTTTATGGGTAGTTTTCATTTGATAATGTAATCAACTGTCATTGTTCAGCAAAAATATGAATTAAAGGTGAATAGTCAAATAATCTTCTGAATTGTCTTGTAGTCTTCATTTACATATTGTAGCAAGCATTTTATTTCTCCATTACTATCTTGTACCTGTTTACTTCTAAAGGATCATTCTCAGTTGGAAGGATTGAATTTGTATCATCCTGAGATACAACAATAATTGCCTTCAGTCATTCAAAGGAAAACTGTTAATTAAAAAATTAAATGATTTTATAATGAACTAGATTTCTTCTTTTAAAACCGATGAAATATATTTTTATTTTTTTAAGATTTTATTTATTCATGAGAGACAGAGAGAGAGAGGCAGAGACACAGGCAGAGGGAGAAGCAGGCTCCCTCTGGGGAGTCTGATGCGTCCGGGATCACAATCTGAGCCAAAGGCAGACACTCAACCACTGAGCCACCCCGGTGCCCCATGAAATATATTTTTAATACTGAAATTTACATTTAATATGTATTTAAGGCTATATTGTTTTAGGCTACAGAGTGTCATGCTGTCAGATCTTTTTTTGCAAGTTGATTGCTTTCATGAAATACAATGATAAGAAATTTACACATTCTACTTTTGAACTCTTGAAGTCAGATCTTCAATGAGTATCTTTGAACATGTCACATAGACATGGAATTGCTGGGTTGCAGGGTGTGTTCATCTTCAGCTTTGGTTGTTGTGAAATTCTTTATCCAAGTTGTATTGGTTTACTGATTTACTGTGGTATGCGAGTACTTATTTTCCCCTAGTTTTGCAAGTTCTTGATATTAATATGATTTCTTAACTGGGTATATGTATCTCATTGACACACATTTTCATTTCTCTGACGATTAGTGGGTTTGAGTAGTTTTCACATGTTTGTTTGTTGGCTATTTGTGTATTCTCTTTGGGGAACTACTTGTTCCTGTCTTTTATCCAGTTTTGAGAGTTGTCTTTTTCCATTGATTTCTTTTATTCAGCATATTAATCCATTGTCAAATTTGGAGATTGTAGAACTTCTTTGAAGTCAGTGGCTTTTCTTCTCATTTTGTTTATGGGGACTCATCTGATACAAATGTTTTTTAAATTTTCGTTTGTACTTTTTAGATGTTATTTAAGAAGCCCTTTCCTACTTTATATTACAAAACTATGCTCTCATATTTTCCTTTAAAAGCCATTTTTTTTTAACTGGTAGATATTTAATCCTCCGGTAATCTTTTTTTTTTTTTTTAAGTGTTCTCTGGTATTATTTTTTTTACCAAACAGATAGCTAATTATACCTATAACTTTAAATGAATAGTCTATATGTTTTTGCACTGTTGATAATGCTCTTATATGCCTCTTGCTGAGTTCCCATATGTGTCTATTTCTAGGCTCTCTGTTGCATTCCTTAAATCTCTTTATCTAACCCTATGCTTGTACCACTTTATTTCCATCTGTTACAATAAACCTGGAAACTTGGGAGAGTAAATGATTCCTGCCCACAATTTGTTGAAAATTCTTTTTTTTTTTTTTTTTTGAAAATTCTTTATTCTTGTTTTTTTTCCCCATTGTTGAAAACTAACCTCTGTGCTCTAGAGCCAAAATGTAACAGAATGACATCATTAGGGTATAAAGATGGGAGACACTTTATTACTTTGCCAGGCACGGGAGGCTGTAGCAAGCTAATGACTCCAAGACTGTAAGCCTACCCGGAGTATGAGACTGAGGGGTTTTATAGGAAGATACAGGGTCTGAATGGTTTTGATAGGAATCTGGTACATGTCCTGCTGGCTGTCTCCATCATGTCTTTAAGGTGTTCTCATGACTAACACTGGTATGGCCATCTGAATCTTGTTATTAATACTGAGTTCCTGGAACCAAGGATTCTACAAAAAAAACAAGTGAGGGGAGGGAGCAGCTTCAAAAATGAGGAAGAGAAAAATGTATTCAAAGTTAAGCCTTGTTCACCCACTAGTGTGTCCCTTTTAATTTCCATCCATCTTTCTGTTTCTATAACAGTATCACTACTTTGCAAATACATTGTGGAATCAATATGAAGAGTTTATGAAAACCTCCTTGGAATATACATTAGAATTATGGGTTAATTTGAGGAGAGGTGACCTCTCGGAGTCTTCTCATCAATGACTATGTGTTACACCTTCATTTATTCCTTCTCTGATAAGGAAAAATGAGTTTCTGCCCTAATATCATTTTTTCTTCTCTGAAGAACTGCCATAAAAAAAATATTTTATTTTCAAATAATCTCTATATCCAATGTGGGACTTGAACTGACAATCCCAAGATCAAGAGTCACATGTTCCTCTGACTGAGCTGGCCAAGTCCCCCGCTCTGAAGACCTTTTTAAAACATCTCTTGCAAGGCAGGTCTCCTGGCAGACTTTTTCTTCTGTTTTTGTTTGTGAGAAAATCTTTATTTCTTCCTTTACTTTTGAGGGATAGTTTCACTCAGAATTCTAAGCTGGTGTTTTTCTCTCTCAATGCTTTGAATATTTCACTTCCATATGATCTATCAGGTAAAATGAACTGATAAATGAATCATTAGTGCGAGGTTTTACGTGTGTGAAGCTTGAAGCCGCATCGTGTTCATGGTTTGCTGAACCTGTGGTTGCAGAGGCTGCAATTCCCTCCAGAGTCCTTGTTTTCATCTCTTCTATTGTTTTGGGTTTCTCTAATAACTCCTTCTGACATAAAGCCCGTGTCTTGCAACTCTCAGTTGTCATCTGTGTTATCATACAGGAGCCATGTCAATGTCATGGTAAGCTGTGGCGGGAGAGGAAGTGTGCCACAGTCCTACAGAATTCTTTCTGTGAGCCTGTGCATTTGACCTCGGCAAGTCCTTCTCAATTGTTTCCCTCCACAGGGGAGAGAGGAAGGCTTAGAGGGTGCCAGAGTTGGGTCTGTCCTTCCCGTGTCAGTTAGGTTCTGGTAAAATAATGACCCCTGTGTCCAGGCCTTTGTTAAGGAGAAAAGAATGCTCTGAGCCTGTTTCACAATGGTTAATTTTTTCCTCCTTCTGCTGGAATCATGAGAGGTTCGCCTCTGATCTTTACCCTGAGAATCTAGTGAGGATTCTGGAAAGTAAACTCCTGGGTGTGTGGAAGATCCACTAAGACTGGGTTCAGGCTCTGACAATTTCTCAGTGACTTTTGCAGTTCTTGTACCTGTTGCTGGCTCCCGTGACGATTTATGTGCCCACTAAGCTATGATTCTCTGTATTTGCCTGGCTCTTTGGTTTTTGGGACAGTTGTTTGTTCCATGACCTCAGTTTTCTGAGGTGTCTGAGAAGAGTTGTTGATTTTGTTTGTTTAGCATTTTTCTTGCTTTAAAGATGATTGTGACAACTCTGAAGCTTTTTTTCAGAAGTCTATCGATGATCATACCTGTAAATGTTTTCTGCATTTTTTCCTGTAAAAGTCATAATATCATAGATTCCTTAGAATTTTATTGTAGTTGTAGATCGTATCTTATTTCTGTTATTTAATTGGTCAATGTAGGCTTATAGGAATACTGATGATTTTTGTCTGTTCATCTTCTCTCTGATGATCTTGCTTTTTGGCCATGCTTAACTGTTTTTCAAACTTGAATTGGAAACTTAGATCACTTATATCAGTCCTACTTATCCAAAATCTTTAAGATAGGTGTTGATCATGTTAATAGGTGTTAATAGTAGGATACATTTCTTTCCTTGGCATGGTTTTTGCTTTTGGTATAACTGCAAGTTTAGAACTGTCCAGATTCCTCAGTGCAGCATGATGTCTATGTTTTGAGTGATGTGACATCACTTAATGGAAGAGGGTAAACAAAACATCTCTAGTTCTTAGGGTTCTTGCATAAATATCTAGATACAATATTATACATAAGCTTATTACATAAGGTGGAGCTAGAATAGGTTGACATTGATGGGCTGTTATCCATGTTGTGAAGATCTTTACCTGTGGAGGGCTTCCTTTCATTGGTTTAGACAGCAAGATGGTATTGTTGGGCTGTGATCCGTTTCTCCTGCCCTTTTATCAGTGTAGGGAGAACAAGTACATATTTCAGGATCAGGAATAAATTCAAATGTAAACAACACGAATTTTGTTTATTGTCACCAAACGTTAAATGGGGGAGACTGTGGAAACAATTTGTCCTTTTTTTATTGTTTATTTTCATCCAGGGGAATAAATTAGTTATTTTAGAATAGATTTCAAACCATATATGATTGTGCTCTGAGTGAGAAAATCCTAGAAGTAGTTTGTGTAGTAGATTTACATCTTTGAATCTCTTTAGCACCCAAGATTAATTTGTCATGGCTCTTTGATGTATTTAATAAAGCGTGAGGATTGAGTGTCTCCTTTTCCCCCAATATTTTGATTATGTAGTTTAAACTAGAGTAATGATCACCAGCTTATATATATTAATTTGGTGGTTTAATGTCAACCCATGCCAACCAGATTTTGTGTTATATACTAAAGTTCCTTTATAAATTCTGAAGGTTTGATAAATTACTGTTTTGATGATCATACTGTCATTTTGACCTGAGGACTTTTTCAGAGTTAAATGAGCTTGGTGGTTTATTAAATGTCATGCAGAACTTAAATCCAGGATAAATTCAGCTATTGATTCTACCCCCTCTTTTGATTAGTGATTCTGTCAGTGCAAAAAGCACAGATAGTAGTTAATACCAGTGTTGTGATCAGAAAGATTTGAACCAAGTCTTTTACATCTTTTCTTTAAGGTTGTTGACTACATCCTGCCACCCTTGGTCTCCTTGGTTCAGAGCCAAAATGGTAAGTGTGACCATGGTCAACAAGAATGCGTTGGGTACACTTCTGTCTTCATTCTGTCTCCACGTACTCACATTCTTAGCATTTTTTTTTCTTTCAAGTGGAGTGGAGGCTCTTCAGCTTGCGGTTGCTCTCAGAGACCACATCTTTACTCGTGAACCAGGAGGTTGGGGATGGCAAGAAGGAAGCGAATGTCAACTTTGACAGCAGTCTGCTGGCTCTCATTAGAGACGTCTTACTTCCCCAGTAAGTCCCATGTGCTGCATTCATGCAGAGAAGTGTAGGATGTTCAGGATGCTTCCTTCAAACTAGGTCTAATGATGGAATTGGAGGCTCGATGTCCTTATTTTTTTGTACATATGCTTATGTACTCACTGTAAAAGAGGTCCAGAAACAGAAGCAGCAGTGCCTACACTGCATAGAACCCAGGAGAATCCATTTAGAGCCTTACCTGTTTTCCCAAAGGCACATGACTCTGAGGCTATGCAGATTTAAAGGTGTTTGTGCCCAGAGGGGTAAGGTTTATTATTCAGGATCAACATTACAAGACTACTGGAACATGGAATTGGGATGTTTCCTAGTTCTACTCTGAAATAATAGAGATGGAAAGAAATCTTCCTTCACCCCAAACTCTTGGAATGGAAAAAAAGCTTATTTATAAACAGGATATTTTGGTGGGGTGGGGAGAGTTGGTGGTGGTGCTAGAACACCACATAATAATGACTATTAATTAATACAATGGGATCATCTTTTTCCTTGACTCCACTATTCACATACCAAACATTTAGTAGGGTGATGACTGAGAGGACCCAGTCTAAATGCATGAAACTCTAAAAGCACACTGAATTTTTTTCTACCACACTGTGAGTCTTATCAAACAAAAGTACAGGGCTACCTTGTTTTATTATGCTTTGCTTTATTGTGCTTCAGAAGGTCTGTGGCAACCCTCCATCGAGCAAGTCTATTGGCACCGTTTATCCAATAGTATTTGCTCACTTCATGTCTTTGGGTTACATTTTGGTAATTCTCCACAATGTTTCAAACTTTAGTTTTTTAGTAATAAAGTTTTTTTAAAATCAGCGTATGTGCATTTTTTTAGACCTAATGCTGTTGTACACTTAATAGAGTATACAGTATAGTGCAAATTAACTTTTATATATGAGCTGGAAAACCAAAAAGTTCATTTGACCTGTTCTTATTGCCACATTTGCTTTACCCTGGTGGTCTGGAATGGAACTCAAAAACTTTAATGGAATTAAAGTTGAAAAACGTATGCCAGATATCACTATTAAAGGAAATTTTACAAATGCTGGATTGCATTGCACCGGTACCTGCCTGATCATGGCTTCCTTCAGAGCCTGGGCTGCAGGTTTTAGGAGTGACAGTTTCGCCAAATGCTCCCCTCAGTTTGTTCAACTTCTCCAGATCACTGGTTCTCTTTAAAAAAAAAAAATAATAATTTCCACAATATGTAACAACCAGATCTTATTATGTTCCAAAGCACTCAACTACTCATCGTCGGTTTAAGAAGGTTCATTTTATGAAGTGTGTGGCCAGTGTGTATCAGCCCTCCTCCTGGCAGAGGGGGCTTGTCTTGACTGGTTAGCGCTTGGAACTTGATCTGTGATGGCTCAGTTTATAGAGCCAGACCCTTGTTTCTTTTCATGTCTGCACTGCTGCAGTTGGTTTCAGGGAGACTCCTGATAACGAATATATACTGTAAGAATACTTCTGATACCCAAAGCAAGAAAGTGGTTATCTCTATGGAACAAAATTTAAAACTTTGTTATGTGGAGCTTTCTCAGTGAGAAACTATCAGTAAATGTATTTTTGGTTCCATTTATTATCTCTGAGTGTGTATGTTTGTACTAATATGGGTAAATAAATATAAGATTAGAACCTTCTCTCTGAGATTAATTCATGCTTTCAGAGCCATCTTACACTTCTAAACTATATTTAATTATATGCATCTTTCTGATAAGAAAATGCCTAAAGATAGATTTTTTTTGTGTGTGTGGAAAATGTAATTTTTGAGATGTACATTGGATATCTGCTAACAGCTTGTAGGGAAGCATTTCTCAGGACCTGAGAGGTGCCCCCATGGTAGGGACAGGATTTCCTTTAACAGGACTTTACAGTTTACTAATCACTGGTAACACCTATGCAAATTTGAAATAAAATTTCTTATTATCTGAAGTTTGCCCACCTTAGGAAGAGTTTGCAAAATGAAAAATGTTAAATCTATAATCCAGTGCTTTTGTTTTACTTATTTGAGATGGAATAAATAATATGTAGTCCCTGTAATATATATCTTTACCTTTTCCAGTGATGAGGAATTACAGAGGAAAATACAAATGAAACCACATGCAGTTGAAAAATAGAAGTATATGTTTTCCAATCTGTAGAATGGGGACAATAGTATATAATTCAGAAGATGCTTGTGGGCAATTAAATGGGATACCACTTGTAAAATAGTATAGTGCATAGGGCATGGCACACTCTTGACAGTAGTAACACTGCTACTATTATTTTTAGGTACATTATTTTCTATTAACCTTTAAAAGGAAGATTGTAATTGTACGAAAGTAGTAGTAATAGTACATCAGAGGTATGAAGTGGCTGTTAAAATAGATATTGCTGATTGTGCCTACGTGGTATATATAGTAAGGGCTCAGTAAATGTTCACAAAAACTTAAAAATGAAATCTGCCTCATGCATTCATTTAACTTTGACTATAGAAAACTAGAAATCTTGGCAAGGAGTTTAGTCTTTGGTGATAACTCTTGGTGATTATAAGTTTAGAAATGTTAATCATAAAAAATTCATGTTCTTCTCTGAGTAGGTAAATATATGGTTTAAGAATTATGAGAAATCTTGCTGTTTGGACAATATGAATGGGCCTAGAGGATATTATGCTAAGTGAAATACGGCAGAGAAAGACAAATACCATATGGTTTCACTTATATGTGAAATCTTAAAAAAATACCCAAACAATTAAACAAATGAAACAAAAACAGGCTGGTAGATACAGGAAATAAACTGTTGGTTACCCAAAGGGAGGTGGGGTGGGCAGGCAAAATAGGTGAAGGGGGTTAAGAAATAAAAACTTGCAGTTATAAAATAAATGAGTTATGTACATTTATGTTAACATATGTATGTTATGTCATGTACAGTTTACAGAATGCCAGCAGTAATATTGTAATAACTCTGTGGTGACAGGTAGTAGGCTTCTCAGTTTTCACTCAAAAGTGTTGTATTAGTTAAAACTATTTTATTTCCAAGTGGTAACACTCAAAACTAATCTGGAAAATAATTATGTGCTCACATTATGAGCTCTGCTGGCATTAAATATAGCTGGATTCAGGGGTGTGAGTGATGCGTACAGTCCTGTGTGTTTGTGTTTTTCTCACCATCTCTGCTTTGCCTGCAGCTATGTGGCATTGTTCTCAGAGAGGCTCTTTTTACTTGGTGGTTAAATAGCTCCTGGGTGTTGATCCTAGGGAAAGAGTGGATATCTTTTCTAAAAGCTTTAATGAAATTTTCAGGGAGGATAGTAATTTAATCTTGTTAAATACCATGTAATACCTGTGTTCCAGGTGCTTATCAGAACTGCTAGCGATATGAATGAAAACTCAGTTGTAAGAGTAAATATCTTACTAAATATTAGTTATGGGTCTCAGAGAAATAGAACCAATAAGATGGGGACACCTGGGTGGCTCAGAGGTTGAGTGTCTGCCTTTGGCTCAGGGCGTGATCCCGGGGTCCTGGGATCAAATCCCATATCAGGCTCCCTGCAGGGAGTCTCTTCTCCCTATGTTTCTGCCTCTCTCTGTGTGTCTCTCATGAATAAATAAATAAAATCTTAAAAAAAAAAAGAACCAATAGGGTGTATATATATAGAGAGAGAAGGAGATTTACAATAAGGAAATTTGCTCACATGACTATGGAGGTTGAGAAGTCCTGAGATGGATGGTCAGCAAGCTGGAGACCCAGGAGTGCCGATGGGGTAGTTCTGGTTTGAGACTAGAGGCCTGAGAATCAGGACAGCTGATAGAGTACAGAGCAGTCTGAAAGCTGACAGGCTGGAGACTCAAGAAGAGCTGGTATTTCCAGCCTGAAGCCAGCCAACGAACAGTGCCCCAGCTCAAGGCAGTAGGACAGAGAAATTCCCTTTCACTTGGCCTTTTTGTTTTACTCAGGTCTTGAACTGCTTGTATGAGGCCCACCTACCTTCGGGAGGGCAATCTGGTTTACTTAGTCTACTGACTCAAATGTTACCCTCATCCAGACCTAGAATAATGTTTGATCAAATGTCGCTGTCTCTGCCCCTGTGGCCCTGTTAAGTTAGCACTTAAAATTAACCATCACCTCATCTATCATAAATATCATGGATGGATTGCTTTCTATATAAATTAATAAATTAATGTAAAAGAATTGTCACCTCTTCACAGTATACATGCTTTGCTTTCTGAAGAGATGAACTTTAGTTGTAAATATTTGTTTAGTGCCTTTTCTATGTGGAGAATTATTACACCGTTGATAGGTGGTATTTCAGTTAGACTTTGAAATCTAGGTAGGATTACATAGAAAAGGAGTAGATCTTCTAGGCAAGAATGGGGTAAGCAAAGGTGTGGAAGGGGCAGACTAGTGAACAGTAAACAGGCCAACTTATTTCCAGGGGATACCTGCATGTGATAGTTACGTGAAGTGAGCTGGGGAGAGAATGTTTTTTCTCTCTCTTTTTTTAATTTTAATTTTTAATTTTATTTATTTTTTTGTTTTTTCTCTTAACCAGCTTATTTGTTCACCGATCCTAATTGAGTACATCTTACTATATCCACATATTTTTAGTTTCTGGGGATATAATAATGACCAAGATAGGCACAGCCCTTATGGAACATGTACTGTCTGGTAGAGCCAAATGTTTCAGAAATTACTCTTTTTTAACTGAAGAAGTCTGTAAGTCCTGTAAATAGAAAGGTTTAGTTAAGTATAAATTAAATATTGAAGCCAACTTCCTTCAACAGTGTGCCTGTGTAATGTTCATAAACCTGCCACAGAACACATGTTCTTTCTGAAATGTTCTGTGTGTTTACTATCCCTTGGCTTTTGAATTCCACAATTCACCCATTTAACTTTCTGAAGCTCACTGTTTCTCAACATTTTATGATGTTGAGACACTATTTCCTATGGCTTATCCTAGTAACATCTTCCAGAACTCTTCTGATCAGTTTTGAAATACTACTCAAGGGCTTTTCTGTTAAGATCAGGAACAAGAAAAAGATGCTCACCATCAAAACTTTTATGTAACTTTGCATTATGAGTATTAACAAATATAATAATTATTAGAATATTAAACTCTTAACTGTTCCATTAGATGCATATTGATGCATAATGAATTATCACACACTTAGTGGCTTAAATCAACATGTGCTTAGCTATGTAGGTTGGAAGTCTGACACAGTGTGACTGGGTTCTCTATTCAGGATCTCATGCCACTGAGGTCAGGTGTCTGCTGGTCTGAGTCCTTGCTTGAAGACTATGGGAGGAAGCTGCTTCTAGGCTCAGTCAGGTTATTGGCAGAATCAGTTTCTTGTAGTCTGCATTAGTTTCTTAAGGCTGAATTACCACACACCGACTGGCTTAAAACAACAGAAATTTATTCTTTGACAGTTCAGGAGGTCAGACGTTCAAAGACTTGGCAGTGTTGGTTCCTTTGGGAGGCTCTGAGGGAAAAACCATGCCTCTCTTCTGGCTTCTGATGACTGCCTGCATTCTTGGGTTTATAGCAGTGTCCACCCCAATCTCTGTCTTCACATGGCCTTCTCCTTTGTCTGCCTCGAATTTGCCTGTAAGGACATCTGTTGTTATGTTTAAGACCTACCCTAAATTATCCACATCTATAAAGCCTCTTCAAAATAAGGTCCCATTCACAGGTCCTGGGGGTTAGGACTTGGACATATATATCACTTGGGGCTATTATTCACCCCAGTACATAATTGTAGGTCCAAAGTCCCTGTTTCTGTACCACCCTACATCCCATTAGGTGCCTACATATCTTTTCATGGGTCCCTTCATCTTTATATCAGCTACCGTTATCAAACCTCCCTCATGCTTGCAACCTTTTTGAGTTCCTCTTCTGATACCAGCTTGAGAAAACTCTGCATGTTCAAATTGGTGGTATTGGCACTTCGCAGTCTGGTTCTTGGGATTAGTATATACTTATAATGAAATCTTGGCTCTGTGGCACTTGGTGCACATGTTCTCACTTCTCCTCTCCTTGCCTCCTTCAGCTTCTCTTCCCTAAGGTAGTTGCAATACCACTAATATAACCAAGTTATCTGGATGATTCATGAGAAAAAGTTTTTTTCTGGAAGATAACCATATATACTCAGGAAATTGCTATGATTTCCTTCAGCAGAGAGACAAAATTTTCTTTGAAAGGTTCATACAGACGAGGCAATGTTTACTGGAACTTAAGTCCAGAGTGATTACATCAATTAAAATTGGCACCTCTCAAAAGTTAAATATCAAAGTAATTATCAATGAACTCATAGTCTTGAAAGTAGTCTTCTCCTGACTGAATTTTTTTTTTTTTTTTGGAGACTTGTTTCATAAAGTGAGGGCATTTCTCTTTCCGTATTTAACCATAAGTGGGGACTAGATCCTTCACTTGGGAAAGACACCATTGCTTTCTTGGGAAAGAGGAAATTTTAATATTCATACAAAAGTAGATGATGTCATTTATACTAGATTGTATGACTATGCCTACAAGGTTTAAAGCCCTCCTGCCTTCCATCTTTCCTTCATTTGTTCCTTCTTTCTTTCAACAAATATATATTGAGTGATCTCCATGTGCCAGGCACTGAGGATTATATGGTGAGCAAGACTGGATCCCTGCCTCTCAGTGCAATTACATTCTAGTGGGTGAGACAAAGCAGTAAACAGATAAATATGTAAGATGGTTTCAGTTAATTGTAAAACGTAAAACAGTGTCAGGGGTTAGAGAATGGTAGTAAGAGGGACATGGAAGGGGTTGATACAGGTAGGATAGTCCAGAAAGACTTTACGGGAGGTCGCAAACCATGGAGAAAATCTCTAGGAATTTGCCTTTGCTAGGCTGCAACTACTTTGCCAACATGTATTTTAGTTTTCATATTTCCTTTTAGCCTTGTGTGTTTTGAAAAGAGATCATGCTGATATAAATGTGCTTACAGTGTTTTTATGACAATATGGCACTTGGCATTTCTCTCCTGGGGAAAATGAGTATTGCCTTTCTTTTTTATAATTCTCTTGTGACCTGTGCAATCATCAGGGCCATAATGACTTCATAAATTATTAAGGCTTTGTTTTTTAGAATTTCAGAGATGGCTATGTTTTTGACAAATTAGAATTGTATTTTCTCTTAGAAATTGGAATTTGTAAGTGAATTCCATTAGTGGCAATACACCATAGAGATGTTTATCTGGCTTTGAAATAATATCCAGTAAAAGTCATGAGTTTGACTACCTGGCTTATATGTTGGTGGCTTAGAGGACATCCAGATGATTCTTTATTGCATCTTTGTACCCCCTAACCACAAATAGCCTATGTTAAAATAGACATGAACTTGGCATTCTCTGATGGAAATCAGGATAGACAGAGTATTTTGACTTTATCTTTTCCTTAGATAATTTTATTTTGCAGATAAATTTAAATCACAAATGTTTTTATATAGCAGAAGCATCATAATATTTTACTTTGTTCCTTTTATTTAATCATTTTATGATTTGAGTGTCTACCTAAATTAGCACCTTTAAGTACAGATCACTCTTTCTTGTCCAATGTGTATCACCTTTCTGTTTTTTTAATTTATATGTATATTCCTGATCCCACAACACTTAATACTTATTGTGATTTTGTAAAGTAATTCAGCTTTTCATTTAGTGGGATCTTCCTCATTATACTTCCCTCTAAATTTCCTTGGGAGTTCTAGAATCCTTCTCCCCCTCCCCCCGACCCAAATTCTCAGAGCACACTCCATTGCGATGTAGAAATGTGCATTTGTGGCTAACTCCAAACAGAGTGGACCTCTTCAAGATATGGGCCTCTCCTTTGCCCCAGCAGAATAGATACTTCTTTCCACTTGGCCAGTTCTTTGCTCACTTCCCCAGAGTAGCTTCTCCCAGTAATGCAGAGTTATTTTGATTGCCTGTTTCCACTTCCTGCTAGTTTACCTAACTGGGCACCAGTTTCACTAGGCATTTAGCAAGATAGGGAGGAGACCATCCCTTCGATTCCTGAATATGTGGTTTTTAGAAGTTTTCTCTCATTTGGGATAGATGTGGATTGATTGACTACGAATGGTTTTTCCTGCCTGGGTTCTAGCTGTTTGGGACCTGGAAAAGACTCCTTATGTGGGAGGATTCTAGAAGGACAAGAGTGTGTGTGTGTGTGTGGGGGGGGGGGGGGGGCGTGGGTTATGTTGTCAGCGATCTCAGTCTGTATCCTGGCTCAGGGCACTTGGAATGTTCCTCTCCAGCCTCTGTCCATCAGAATGGACCAGTTCTTCCTCTGGTCACTCTCCTTCCAAACCTTTTCAGGAGTCTAGACTTATCACTCTTTTTTTTCCTGCCAAGTCACATTCAAAAGAGTGTGAGATCCAATTAGTATCAGCTCAGCTGCTTTATCTCTGTTCAGAAGACAAGCTTAATAAATCACAGCATTCTTCTGGCTAGTTCTTGCTGACCATTACAAACCTATCTTTGATGAAATGGAAGTATATTCAATATATTCAATATTTGTATTCTAAACATATCTATTATGAATCTTACCCTTTTTTCAAGGGGAGAAAAACATAATATTCTTTGGGAAAATCCTCATGCACAGGCTGGTACGGGCTTCATCTTTACCTCCCATTTCAAGGTCGGATAATCTCAACCCACAACATTTGAATTTTAGGCAGTTAAGCTTTCATCCGTGTGTTCTTTTTAAATGTAGGTTCTACATATTCCTGTTAATTCTGTGTTAAAATATTTTGTATTTTCTCAGTCTTACTGAGATTGTTTATTACATTCCTAACCAGTTGTTCATATTTTCTCTTGTTCTTGACACAAGAAAAGTACAGATTACATAGGAAGCTGTTTAAAATTGTTGTTTTTTTTTTTTGAAGCTGTTTAAAATTCATGTAGGTTTGGGGTCCTTTCCTCTGTGATTTAGCTAAGTCTGGGAATGGAGACAAGGGGTGCCCAGCATCTAGAGTGTGTGTGTGTATGTGTGACTTGTTGGAAGCCTCCCATCCTCACTTGAATAGAAAGTCTCTGGCTGATAGTTTCTGAATACTGGTAGGCAGCTGAAGAGTGCATCTTTCTCCTATCCAACTCAATGCTTCACTTTAAACTCAGAAGTGCCTCAGTTTCCCTCTTCAGGATGTGAGTCATGAAGAGTTAACTTAGCAAGTGTGGGATGTTAAGCCCTACACTGTTACAAAGAGACTGGCCCTTAACCTTTTTCTGGGAGATAACTTCTGAGCCTTTGGAATATCCTGCCTGATAAGAGAGTCTGTATATTTGGGGCCTTGAGCCATGCTAGATACTTTATGCTAACAATGTGAATTTTGGTGGGGGCCTTGGGCCATGACATATCAGCTTGACCTCTGGAGGGGCTGGAGGCTCCACACAGACCCTTCTTGCCCATGTGCCTTACCCATAATGAAACTCTGGACACCGGTGCTCCAGGGAGCTTCCCTGGCTGGCATTATTTACCTGTGTTGTCCACAGTGTTGCTTGGAGGGTAAGCTCTGTCCACATACCTCCACGGAAAGGACAAATGGCAGCTTGCTCTGAGTCCTGCCTGGACTCTGCCCTATGTGCCTTTCATATATGCTGATTTTCACTGTAACAAATCTTAATTGTTAGTGTAACAGCTTTTCTGTGAGTCTTTCTAGCAAACCACTAAATCACCTTGGGTGCCCCAAACTTAGGATATGAGAGCTTTTTATTTTACAAGACTCTTATAGAAAGGAATAATGATATCTGTCTGATATGCTGAGTTGCTCATTTTTTAAAAAGAGTTCAAACTGGATGTTAAAATTTTATGACTACATTTTTATTACCTTTAAAGTTGTTTCCTTGTTTTTTTTTTATTCATAAGGTAAAATGTATTGTTTTCCTAAATTTGATTTTTTTTTCATTTCTAAAATTAGGCTTAGGTTGTATTGTATTTTTTAACATGACATTCTCTTTGACTCATTAACATTTATGATCTTGTATATGAATTATGGGTATTTTGACTTTTATCTTTGTCATAAGTAGGCAAAACTCTTAGTTGCTAAAATTTAAAAATGTTTTATGAGAAACCTTTCTGAAATATGGTGCTTCCTGCCTTCTTAAACAGAGCACCCTACCCAATTTAACATTTTCTTGACTCACTACCCCCATTTTGAGCATTATGGTATGTAATGGGCCCTGTGGTCCCATTGAGGTATGAACAGCTGCTGCTGCTCTGTTAAATGCTCCCCAGGCTTCTCTCTGTTTGGAGTTCTTGGGTTTGCTTTTTTTTTTTTTTCTTATGCCTTCAAGTCCCACTCTTTCTGTCATAGTCCCTCTCCCCCCTTTACTTGGCTCCTTTTTAATGGCTGTGGGATTAGAGGCTGCATAATTAAGCTTGTTATAGAATGATTTCCAAAATGAGAGTAAGTAGGCTCTGAGTAAGAGCCTGGGGCCCTATTCTCAAGATGAAAAGCATCCGCTTCATGTCATGGATTTTTAAATATACATTTTGGGTTTGGGGGGATATTTTACTCCCTTTTTAGTTGGTGATTGTTCCAGAGAGTTGAGTCATAAACTCAAATTCGTTTATCTGCTTGTGTGTCCATTTCTCTGTTTGTCCATTCCTTTGCCTGACAGTTGTTTCCTGAGCACCCCCATGGTGCTGTGTACTGGATAGCTGAACCTGAACAGGTTACAACATAGTCTGCCTCACAGATCACATGGGGGGTGCAGTCTGAACTGTGTTGTGGAAAGTTTTAATAATAAAGACCTTTTATTTATTTATTTTTATTCTTTCTGGGAATTTTCTTTTTTAAAAAAAGGATTTTATTTATTTATTAGCGAGAGAGAGAGCGAGAGAGTGAGCGCGAGCACACAAGCAGGGGGAGGGGCAGAGGGCGAGGAAGAAGCAGGTTCCCCGTGGAGCAGGGAGCCGGGTGCCGGCTGACCTGAGCCGAAGGCAGATGCTTAACCAATTGAGCCACCCAGGGGCCCCAGTGATTTTTGTTTCAGATTTTTAAGTTTTAATTAGAATAATACTGTGCAGAGAAGAGTTCATGGAGCAGGCCTGAGACTGCTCTGCTTAGAAAGGACTGCTTCCTGGGCTATCGGCTGGCCCTTGGCAGGCTGGCATCTTAGAACTTGGTGCCCAGAGTGTTTCCAGACTCCGTTTAACTGCTAAAGGAAGGTCAGGCTACCTGGGCTGTTGTGTAGACAGCAGGGTTGATGCTGAATGCCCGCTTTCTTCCTGGGAGGGGTTTTGATTCCTGTTAGAGGTTGCTGGTGTGTCCGGCCCCCAGTAAAAACCATGATCACTTGAGTCTCTCATAGGCAGAAACACCCCATGCATGTGCTGCATTTTCATTGCTGGAGAAGATTGTGCTCTGTCTGACCTTGCTCGGGTGGAAGAGAGCCTAAGGAAGCCTGTCCACCCCTCCTCCTTCATGATTCATCTGTATCTGGTGGGGTAGCTCTCCGGAGTCTCCACCACGAGCACCTCTCTGAACTTGAGGGTGCTCTTGCGGACCCTGCCACAAATGCCTAATTTTAATTGGTCTCTTACTATGCATGCAGCCCAATACCCATCTTTTCCTGGATTCTCTTATTGAATCTTCCCCAAAACAGACCTCCATGAGGCATGTCAGTGTCCTCACTGCCATTGTCGGGTGAAGCTCTTTGAAGTTTCAGGACATGAAGCACCCTGTGTGGGTCCTGTACCTTATACATTTATTTCAGTGTCTTTACATTTGACTGTATGGCATATTTCTTCTGTTGTTTGGAGGAGAGGTTCAGTGACAAAAACTGTTGAATTATTTTTTTAAAATCACTTTATCCTTGCAGGTATGAGCACATCCTCACGGAGCCTGACCCAGTACCAGCATATGCTCTGAAGCTGCTAGTTGCCATGACTGAACACAACCCAACTTTTACCAGGTAGTGTAACTCCAGGTTTCTTTTTCTTGTCTTTCATCTATAAAATGAGTTTCATATATTCTAAAAATGTTAAAGATGATGAGATCCTGGGGCATCAAGGTTTGAGTTACCGAAGTAGTTCATTTGTCAAGGTTGGTGACTTGTGTGATCTCATGTTGATGCAATTTTGGGTCTCTATTTGTATCTCTTACTGGACTTTTTGTACTGTGGGATTCATGATTGCTTCAGAATGGTAAATTCTTTAAAGAGGAAAAAAAAACCTCACACATGTACTTTAAGAAATGTCAATTAGTGCTTCCTATTGTACTGAGCAGTTTATTAAATCTGTGTAATGTTTATAGACTTATTTTCTACCATTTTGTTAAGTTGACATAGTTTCATTTAGCAGAGGAGAGCTTTGGCCTCTATTGAAGTTACTATGTGTGATGATCCCAAATATCTTAGAACTAGTTCCTAGGATGCTGGCAATTGCTTTCAGGCAGGTGCAGGATAGTTTGTCAGAGAGAGAGCCCCAGGTCTACAGATATGGGGCAAAGAAGAGGAGGCCCTAGGAGAAAGCTAGTTTTAGTTGTTAGGTGATGTCTGAGAACCTTTGGGTTCAGATACCGTCTGCAGGTGTAATGCACTTCTGTGGTTGGTCTTTAGGAAAGAACTAAGTCACACAGCCCCAAACCCCTTGTTTTTTTCATCTGCTGTGCCACAGAAGGTCTTGCAGAATGATGAGCCACCAGCAGTATTACTAGGGAGCAGGAAAGTCTGTTTGTAGATACTCTCTGTATTTAGCCGGGCCAGGGCACAGAGGTGTTCCATGACTGAGGTACAGGGGTGCCAAAGTGCTCTTGGACTTTGGGGCATCTGTAGTGCTGAGGCTGCTGTAGATTCCAGGCCTATTGCCTTCTGCTGTGAGTGGCCTCACTTATTTCCAGAGAGTGACATATAAATGCTACCCTGTACTCTCTGTGCCATGTTGCAAAAGAAGTTGGGGACCATTTACCCTTCCTAGTTCTAAATCCTGTGCCTCTCTAGCCTTTTAAAAGTTTGACCAATGAGCTTTCTGCACTCATCACTCAACGGCACTGTTCTCTCTTCCTACAGAAGATATTTCATTCTAAAGAGTGTATCTGTATTAGAAGTCAAATATAAATTCATACAATTACTTCTTTCCTGGAATTTTGATACCAGATGCCAATACTGTATACTGATTATGTCCTCTCATTAGATTGGGTAGATTGCATTTACTTTTTTAATGTTGACTCTTGATCAGTCATGTGCATGTTTTCTAGGCTCCTTCTTCTTCTTGCCAACTCTCTATGAAATTCATCTGAATTGCCTCATACTGAGGGGAAGAACCTAGTGAAGTTGATGACCTATATATACAGTCTTTTTATTTTAAAAATGAATACACTGGGGAGACACTTTATTCTTTTTTTATGTTAACACGCAGAATTCAATAAACTAATTTTTTAATAAAGATTTTATTTATTAGAGAAAGAGGGAAAACATGAGCACGGAGAGGGGCAGGAGGAGAAGCAGGTTCCCCGTTAAGCAGGATCCCTGGATCATGACCTGAACTGAAGGCAGACGCTTAACTGACTGAGCCACCCAGGCACCCTTCAATGAACTAATTTTTAAAAATGTTTTTCCTTGCTTTAGTGTGACAAGTAACATCTGAATATATTGTGTGTGTATTACAATCCAGCAGTAAAATCAAGTGGTCCTCCAGGCTTCCTCATTTCCCTCCCACACTGCCATACACAGGTCTCTGTCCCAGGGGTAAAACTTGCTGTTGCTTTGGTGTGTGTCTCTTCTGAATCTTTTCTGGCTGTTTAAATTCAATATGCATATACAGAAATAAATGGCTTTGCTTTCTGGCTGTTGATTTTTTAAAAAATCGTATTGTATCACTATATTTTTCTGAAATTTGTCTTTTTATTTGTCAAAATTATTGGGAGATTTTTTTTATATAAGTATTTATTCATACCTTTGGCAATATCTTTGCCAAAATGAGACTTCATTTTGCATTTACTTATCTACTGATAACATTGAACCTTTTAATATTTATTTACTATATTTAATTGTAAAAGGTGCACAGCCTTCAATCTTCAGTTCTTCTTCAAAGTATCTCTTGTAGAGAAAAACTCCATATATATATGCAAATATTTCTACTTAGGCAAATAGTTTTTAAAATGAGAAAAATAATTTTTAAATTATATATAATACAGTGTAACAGTTTGAATGGGCAAGAGAAATTTGAGTACAAAGATATCCAAATAATTTTGTTAACTAAAACTACTTTTGACTCTCCAGCACCCATTTAAAAAGCACCTCTGCTGTATGTAAGGTCTCTTTCTGGATTCATTCTTCTGTTCTCTTTGTTTTCTTTTCCTATGAAAGAGGCAAACAGTCTTGACAGAGGCTCCAGGGATCAAGAACAAAGCATTAAAAGCCTACTGCTGTCTCCCCAACCTCTCCCCACCCCATACTTTAAATGGGAAAGTCCTAGGCCCAGAGGCTGTAGCAACCTATGTGTAACTTGCAAAGTCTACCCACACACCTTGAAGGGAGGGATGAAGAGGGAAAAGTTATATGTAATTAGACCTCAGAGTTTGTATTTATTTCTCTAGCTGGAGTTTAAAAAACAGTGTAACATTTTGGAATTGGCAATAGATTTCCTTTGAGGAAAAAATATAGATAGATAGATAGATAGATAAACAGATACAGATATATCAAAAGATAGATACTGAGAAGTCTTATTCCTCCCTCTATCCATTCTATTTTTCCTTCACTTCCCCATGATCACAAATGGCTAACTACCTTTGTTTATGTAGTGCCCTACTATAAGCTAATGTGAATATGTACTTTTTCCAGTTCTCCCTTTTATGCTCAAGTAGCATATTATGTATGTTTTCCTGACCCTTGTTTTTTTCACTTAACCCCAACATTTGCTTCTGTAGCAATATATAGAGAGCTTATGTTTTACAGTTACAGAATCTTCCATTGTATGGATATACTATAATTTATCTAATTAGTGTCCAGTGGATAGACTTGAGTTCTAATCTTGTGATATTGCAAACAATGAACAATCTGTATCATCTTGTATGTATGCTTGTACATCTTATGGGATGAATTCCTAAAAATGGATTTAGGTTTCAAAGGATAAATGCAGGGGATCCCTGGGTGGCGCAACGGTTTGGCGCCTGCCTTTGGCCCAGGGCGCGATCCTGGAGACCCGGGATCGAATCCCACGTTGGGCTCCCGGTGCATGGAGCCTGCTTCTCCCTCTGCCTGTGTCTCTGCCTCTCTCTCTCTCTCTCTCTCTCTCTCTGTGTGACTATCATAAAACAACAACAACAACAACAACAAAAACAAAGGATAAATGCATTTGAAAACTTTTTTTTAGATATGGCCAAATTTTCCAACATAGGGATTTTACCATCTTGCGTCTCCAAGGGACATGTTTGAGGATGCCTGTTTTCCTGCAGCCTTCCCATCAGAATTTGTCATTAAACTTTGGAATTTTTCCAGCATGATGAAATAGATTATTTCAGAGTAATTTTAATTCACATTTCTCTTTTTTTTCTGCTCACGCTCTTTGCCAACATTTCCTTGGTCTTGGCAGTGCCACTCCTCAAACTGAATCACTTCCTACTTGGCTTTCCATTGAGCAAATACACCATAGTCTGCTAATCCATTTTACTTTAAACAACTTTCCTATTTTTTTGCTGTCTTGAATGGTTTGGCCAATAAGTTTTCCTTTGAATGTTCCTTGGTGAATCTGTACACATGTCTTTTTTGGGCACCGATGCTGGAGTAGAAGTACTAGCTCATAGAGCTTGTGCTTGCCCAGATTGAGTAGATATTGCTGAGGAATTTTCCAGATTCATTGTACCAATTTGCATTCCTACTGGCATTGTTTGGTTGTCATATAAGCTTTAAAATTTTTTTTTAAAGTCAGGTTTATTGAGGAATAATTTACATAGGCTACAACTTATTCATTTTAGGTATACAGTTTTCTGAGTTTTGAGAAGTGTGTATAATTGTGCAGCCACCACCTCTATCAAGATAGAGAATTTTCATCACACCAAAATGTTCTCTTATGCCCCTTTGAATGTTAGCTTATACAGATTCTGTTTGCTTGGAGAAGGATATGACCAGATTGATTTTATATTTCATTTTAACTTTTAAAATTTATTTTTTAAGAGGTGCCTGGGTAGCTCAGTTGGCTAAGTGTGACTCTTGGTTTCAGCTCAGGTCATGATCTCAGGGTTATGAGAGTGAGAAGATTGTCTCTATTCTTCTGCCCCTCCCCCTACATGCATGTGTGCTGACTTGCATGCTCTCTCTCAAATAAATCTTAAAAAAAAGGAAAAAAATATTTTTTTAGGAGTTAATGAATAACACATTACAGATTTCAGTATTTGAAAGAGTATACAGAGAAAGCCATATTTTCACTCAAGGTGAAAGCCACTCTTACCTGTGTGTGTGTGTGTGGTTTTTCATAGAGTTGGTAGTAGTATGCTGAATGCACCATTCTGCACTTCTTTTTAAAAATACATACAACAGCTTTATTGGGATATAATTCACATACCATCTGTACTTCTTTTTAACAGATACATAAGAATTGCATTTTATAAATACTCCATATTTATTTAACAAGTTCCATTTTGGTGAACATTTATGTTTTTCTAAACTTCTGGTATCATAAAACAAAGCTATGATTAATGACATAGGCCATTCATTGCATGTGTGAATATATATGTGTAGAATAAGTAATGAAAAGTAGAATTACTTAATCAAAGGGTACATAAACCAGTGATTTACAAATTTATCTGTACATTGGTGTCATCAGGGGAATCCTTTAAAAAATATCTAAAGACTGGCCACACCCCAGGCCAACTTAATAAAAATCTCCAGGGCTAGACACAGGCATAGTAATGTTGACCCTCTCCAAGTAATTACAGTATGCAGACAAGCTTGGGAACTACTAGTCTAACATTTGTATTTTGAAAAATGTTGTTCAATGCCCCCAATCTAGGTTGTGCCAGCTTATTCTCCACCAGCAGTGTATGAGAGTATCTATTTGTGCCAAACCTTTACCACATTAATGTGTATCTGTGTTTGAAATTTGCCATTGTGTAGGTGAATATTGCCTCTTTGTTACTAATTTCTAGTTTTATTGCTTTGTGATTAGATAATATTTTTGTTTTTGCTAATTTTTATTTGATTCTATGGTCTAACAGGTCAGTTTTTGTGAATGTATTATATTTAGTTGCTTACTGTAACTAAAACAAAGTTAGCTCTAGCCCTAAGAAGAGTGTTACCTATACTTTGACCTGTGTCTTAGAATGGTAACTCATTAACGTAAGAGGTTGTCCTGTCACCTGGTAGCAGTGATTTTTAGGCAAAATGCTGATCTTAAGTGTATATCAAGAGTAGAATGCCTTAATTTTCATATACAGATTTCTAGTAATATAAAATAAATCATTTATTATAAATTTAACTTCTTAACTTCATCTGCATCATGTTCTTTGAAATATAGTCAGTGAAGCTTGCATATATAATAGACCCTTAACAATGTAGGAGTTAGAGGCATGGTCAAAACTCTGCATAACTTTTGACTCCCCTAAAACTTAAGTACTAGAAGCCTAGTATTGACTGGAGGTCTTATTGATAACATAAATTTTCGATCAACACATATTTTGTATGTTATATGTATTATATACATACATAAAGTAAGCTAGAGAAAAGAAAATGTTAAGGTTGTAAGGAGAAGAGATGACATTTATATTATTGTACTATATTTATTTTTAAAAAAATCCTTGTATAAGTAGACCCAAGCAGTTCAAACCAGTGTTGTTCTAGGGTCAACTGCATTAAGAGTTTAGAGTACCAAATAATAACCACTGGGAACATTAAATCATTCTATGCCAAGTGCAACATTGTTTCATTGTTTTTTCTTATTTTGTAGGATTCTTAGTGGGCAAAGAAGTCTTCAAAAACTTAGAGTACAATTGAGAATTTATTGTTCCTTCAAATAAGGGACAAGAGAGCATGATCAAATCTGCATTGTATCTGACCAGGATTTTTTTTTTTTTTTTTTTAAAGCACCACTGCCCTGGTAAATATAGTTTCTTGGGTTTATAACAGAAAGGTAAATTGTTTCCCATGTTGTTCCAGTTTTACTATCAGAAGGGATGTGTTAACTCCTCTGAGCTCTGCCCTTTTCTCTCTCAATTTTACAGTAGGTTGCACCAAACCGTTGCTCTTAGGGAGAACAGTAGTACCCAGAAGCTTGTTTTCATTAAGAGCTAATTAGCTTTCAGCAAATCTTCTTTAACAAACAAATTGAATTTTAACTTCTTGAGCTCTTTTGGAACAAAATTTACCTCTTATCTCGAATTGCAAAAGGTGGTTTCTATTGTGTATCTAAGAATTACCATTTTAGTTTGCTCAAAAAATGTTAGAGCTGTTTGTTTTATGACAAGATTCACAGAAATGCCTTTAGAAGAATAAAATTTTAGTGATCTCTTAAATGAAATTCATGGTGAATCCATGCTATAGCTTTCAGTGAAAAATACTCCTGCCTTTATAGTCACCATGCTTCAGCTGATTTCCCTCATTGGTTTTTGGTTCATTTATTCATCCATCCATCCATCCATCCATCCATCCATCTAATCAGCAACTACTGAATGATACAGAAATAAGGGACAGTTTAATTTCTTCCCCTCAAGGTGCTAAGGATTTAGTGGAGGAGACATTTATCAATAGGTTTCTATAAAACAGTGTAAGATTTCAAAGGTCCAATCATGTCTAGAAGGTTATAGGAGACCCTAAGGGAATTTAACTCAAATAGTTGTATGATTTTGTTTCTTAACCTGTTTGTACCTAAGTTCCCTCATCTGGAAAATAGGGGTAATATTAGCATCCAGTCCACGAAAATGCTATGCAAGTATTCCCCTTCTTCCTCCTCCCCCCCCCTTCCCCTTTCTCCTTTTCATATGATTAATGGAAGAACTAGTAAAAGAAGTACTCCTAGAGAAGGTATCCTCCTTGAGAGTAGAAAGAAATGTTTCATGGCGCTGATCAAAACCAGAGCTCCAATGCCCTATGAAGAATTGGGGGAAAAAATTTAATAACAGAAACAAATTGCATGCCTTTTGATTTATATTCCTCTTTTTTTTTTTTAGATTTCATTTATATGAAGAGAGAGAGTGCCCTAGTAGGGCAGAGGGGAGGGACAAAGGAGAGGAAGAAGCAGGCTCCCCACTGGGCAGGGAGCTCAATTCAGGGTTCAGGGCCTGGGGCTTAATCCCAGGACTCCAGGATCATGACCTGAGCAGAGGCAGACATTTAACTGACTGAGCCACCAAGATGCCCCTAATTTATATTAATAATAACATTTTTGCCATATCTGATATATTTTAATTTAAATTTTATAGTCTGATAAAACTAAAAATCCCAATTATGAGAAATATCAGAGAGGTTTGAGAGGTTTCCCTGTAGTTAAAATAAGCCAGTTAGGTGTTTTGGCTCTTCTCAGTTAGCTGAATTTACCCAGCTAAATATTTCCTCTGATGAAATCTGTAAGATAACTATGTAATACAGTAACAACTTATTGTTAAAATGAGAATGAGTTGATTTCTCCAGAAATAATTTGCTGCTTCTCAAGTTGCCTATGGATATCAAAAAGCATCATCATGAGAAGCAAGTCAATCTGAGTCTTGGCAGCTCCCATTTCCATTCTAGGGTCACTCCTCTGTGGCTTTCCCATTTATTCTTTACTAGCACTCGCAGCATAAAACCCAGGGCTTTTGCAATAGGCACTGAGCCTTTGAGCGTTATTTTTACCTTATCTTTCTTCCTTCGTGGACATAGCCCTTTCCCCAGTGCTCCTAGCCACTTGTTGAAATTGGGTACATCTCTGCACTTCTTACAAAAGTATAGTCATTTCAGGGGATAGAGCAAATATAAAAGATTGAAAATACTGGGCAATTTTGAGTTTCCTCCTTTCATCAGATCCTTAAACCAAAAACTTTATTTTCCTTTCTCTCCACCTCAATTTGGGATTAGAGTGCTGCACACTTGCGTAACACGCATATTGTTGGTACTTAAATATTAGTTGAAAAGAATTTGGAAATTAAATGAAAATTATCCTAATGATCAACCTTGCTGGGATATTTTGTGTACTTCCACTGAGATGGTCCCTTTAACAGTTATAAGCATTATTTTGCTCTTAGCACAGCATTTTACTTTTTTTCAGGAAAATTCTTTTTCTTGAACCTCCAGTGGTTGGTAACTGTCTTTGAAAACTGTTAATAGAATAGCGCCTCACAATTGAAGGCCATTTCTAGGTCAGAGTGGATGGTTTCAGTTTACTTTTTTGGTGTGACATTTACATTTAAGGAAAGCACTTAGAGTTTATTGTATACCTTTGCAAATAGTGCTTTCCTGATTGTGTATGGCAGAGGCCTACTCAATCTGAGAGGGAATTCAGTAAAGCTTTTGGTGTTTTGCAAGATGTCCTTAGGTCTGTTGGAGAAAACTGGAGAAACAGGAGAAAACTGCCCTGGGAAAGATAGCTTGTTATACTCACAGATCCAAAGAGGAGGGGCATACTGCACCAAAGGCAGCCCTGTGAAGAAGCAATAGGATTAGTCAAGAGTCAGGGGAAGTGACAGCAAAGTGTAGACAAGAGCCCTTATTGTAGTTTACAAATGAAGGAGGCGGGGAGCAAGTGTAGGCTTGACTAGTTTGAGTAATTTCACTGGATTGTGGGAGTGTAGGGGCTATCTCTGGTCACTTGGTACCTGGCCCCAGGGTGAATAGGGGCCAGCTCTGGTTCAGTACCTAGCCTTGGGGAACATCAGCTTGACCAGGAGTGGTCAAGGAGGCCACTGGGGTTATGGCTCTGGATTGGTTGATCTGCATAAGAAAGGAGAGCTCCAAGAAAAGTTGTTTGCTGTCTCTTGAGAATTAGCCCTGGGAAGGGCATTCCTTCCAGAATTGGCAAGACCTCAAGATGTGAAAAAAACAAAAATACAGAATAAAAAGGACATGATTAATACCCTGGGCTCAGGTCTTCGTTTTACACATGAGGAAACGAGGCCCCAGAGGGAATTGTGTACTCCAAACTTCAAGTCAATTTGAAGAAGATCAGATTTTGGATCAGACTTCCTGGTCCATTGTTCTTTGTACTATGCAGCAGAGCCACTTTTAAAAACAAACCCAAGTGAATATCACAGTGGACTTTGGAGTCTTATTTTTTTTTAAGTTTCATTGCATCACATTTATTGTAAGAGTGGTCCAGTACCTTAACACAGTCATCTTTATTGTCGTGTGGATCTATTAACAGCAAATGCATAATTCTCTGTTGTTTCCCTTCGCAATCATCACTAGGTGCTGGCACCATCTTTCTTTGATTTTTATCAATGTGGCAGCTCCTGGCACCATTCTGGTTAATAATATGATCCTGGTTCCTGGTTCAATGGAACCTCTTCCTTCCCTTATCCTCCTAGGTTTGGGACACTCCTGTGCTGATGACTTGAAGCACATCAACGGAGTTGAAATCACACTTTATTATGTTAATCATGCTATAATTCATCGCTGTATCTCCTACATCGCAAATGTAGGTGTTTACATAAGCACTCATGGAGTAAGTATTAAATTAATTCTCTCATTCCACCCCTGCATTCTGATTCTGTTGGAGTTACAGAAGGGTATGAGCCTAAAACCTTAGGAACTGATTCAGGGCATTCTCTTTTCCTTAATGAAGTGTGAGGAAAATCAACAGCAATTGAAATCTGTTTCGACATTATGTTTTCAGAAAGGAAAAACTCGGGATCCCTGGGTGGCGCAGCGGTTCGGCGCCTGCCTTTGGCCCAGGGCGCGATCCTGGAGACCCAGGATCGAATCCCACATCAGGCTCCCGGTGCATGGAGCCTGCTTCTCCCTCTGCCTATGTCTCTGCCTCTCTCTCTCTCTCTCTGTGACTATCATAAATTAAAAAAAAAAAAAAAAAAAAAAAAAAAAAAAAAAAAAAGAAAGGAAAAACTCTTAACAGGTTTTTTGCCTGCTACTGGTAGATGTATATACTTCTGCTTATTTTCTTCTATTATCTTGTTACTATCACAGAGCTTTTCCCTAAGTTCATGGTGAGCTGGTAAACATTTCATTGCCTATCCTTACCATATGGTCTTCAGTTGGGTCCATTGAGATAGTTTGGCTCTCTCATCAGAAGTAATCTTTGGGAGGAGGGGGCAAGGTGGCAGAGGAGTAGGGTCCCCAAGTCACCTGCCCTCACCAAATTACCTAGATAACTTTCAAATCATCCTGAAAACCAACGAATTCAGCCTGAGATTTAAGAGAGAACAGCTGGAATGCTACAGTGAGAAGAGTTTGCGCTGCTATCATGTACAACTTGTTTTTGGCCACTCTTCACTGAGCAAAATGACTAGAAGGAAAAACTCACCTCAAAAGAAAGAATCAGAAACAGTCCCCTCTCCCACAGAGTTACAAAATTTGTATTACAATTCAATGTCAGAAAGCCAAATCAGAAGCACAATTATAAAGCTACTGGTGGCTCTAGAAAAAAGCATAAAGGATTCAAGAGACTTCATGACTGTAGAATTTAGATCTAATCAGGCAGAAATTAAAAAATCAATTAAATGAGATGCAATCCAAACTAGAGGTCCTAACAACAAGGGTTAATGAGGTAGAAAAATGAGCGAGTGACATAGAAGACAAGTTGATGGCAAGGAAGGAAACTGAGGAAAAAAGAAAAAAACAAAAGATCATGAGGAGAGGTTAAGGGAAATAAATGACAGCCTCAGAAGGAAAAATCTATGTTTAATTGGGGTTCCTGAGGGCGCTGAAAGGGACAGAGGTCCAGAATATGTATTTGAACAAATCATAGCTGAGAACTTCCCTAACAAGGGAAGGGAAACAGGCATTCAGATCCAGGAGATAGAGAGGTTCTCCCCTAAAATCAATAAAAACCGTTCAACACTTCAACATTTAATAGTGAAACTTGCAAATTCCAAAGATAAAGAGAAGATCCTTAAAGCAGCAAGAGACAAGACATCTCTAACTTTTATGGGGAGAAATATTAGATGAACAGCAGACCTCTCCACAGAGACCTGGCAGGCTAGAAAGGGCTGGCAGGTTATATTCAGGGTCCTAAATGAGAAGAACATGAAGCCAATAATACTTTATCCAGCAAGGCTCTCATTTAGAATAGAAGGAGAGATAAAGAGCTTCCAAGATAGGCAAAAACTGAAAGAATATGTGACCACCAAGCCAGCTCTGCAAGAAATACTAAGGGGGATTCTGTAATAGAAAGAGGAAGTCCAAGGGAACAATCCACAAAAACAGGGACTGAATAGGTATCATGATGACACTAAATTCGTATCTTTCAATAGTAACTCTGAACGTGAATGGGCTTAATGACCCCATCAAAAGGCACAGGGTTTCAGACTAGATAAAAAAGCAAGACCCATCTATTTGCTGTCTAGAAGAGACTCATTTTAGACATAAGGACACCTACAACCTGAAAATAAAAGGTCAGAGAACCATTTAACATTCAAATGGTCTTCAAAAGAAAGCAGGGGTAGTCATCCTTATATCAGATAAACTAAAGATTATCCCGAAGACTGTAGTGAGAGATGAAGAGGGACACTATATCATACTTAAAGGATCTATCCAACAAGAGGACCTAACAATCATCAATATTTATACCCCGAATGTGGGAGCTGCCAAGTTTACCAATCAATTAATAACCAAAGTTAAGACATACTTAGATAATAATACACTTATACTTGGTGACTTGAATGCAGCACTTTCTACAATCAACAGGTCTTCTAAGCACAACATCTTCAAAGAAACAAGAGCTTTAAATGATACACTGGACCAGATGGATTTCACAGATATTTACAGGACTTTACATCCAAACACAACTGAATACACATTCTTCTCAAGTGCACATGGAACTTTCTCCAGAATAGACCACATACTGGGTCCCAAATCAGGTCTTAATCGATACCAAAAGATTGGGATCCTCAGCTGCATATTTTCAGACCATAATGCTTTGAAATAAGAACTAAATCACAAGAAGAAACTTGGAAGGATTTCAAGCACGTGGAGGTTAAGGACCATCCTGCTAAAAGATGAAAGGGTCAACCAGGAAATTAGAGAAGAATTAAAAAGATTTCTGGAAACTAATGAGAATGTAGATATAAGCATTAAAAATCTTTGGGATACAGCAAAAGCAGTCCGGAGGGGGAAATACATTGCAATACAAGCATCCATCCAAAAACTGGAAAGAACTCAAATACAAAAGTTAACCTTGCACCTCAAGGAGTTGGAGAAGAAACAGCAAATAGATCCTACACCCAGCAGAAGAAGAGAGTTAATAAAGATTCGAGCAGAACTCAACGAAATCGAGACCAGAAGAACTGTGGAATAGATTAACAAAACCAGGAGTTTGTTCTTTGAAAGAATTAATAAGATAGATAAACCATTAGCCAGCCTTATTAAAAAGAAGAGAGAGAAGACTCAAATTAATAAAATCATGAATGAGAGAGGAGAGATCACCACCAACACCAAGGAAATACGAACAATTTTAAAAACATGTTATGAACAGCTATACGCCAATAAATTAGGCAACCTAGAAGAAATAGACGCATTTCTGGAAAACCACAAACTACCAAAACTGGAACCGGAAGAAATAGAAAACCTGAACAGGCCAATAACCAGGGAGGAAATTGAAGCAGTCATCGAAAATCTCCCAAGACACAAAAGTCCAGGGCCAGATGGCTTCCCAGGGGGACTCTATCAAACGTTTAAAGAAGAAACCATACCTATTCTACTAAAGCTGTTCCAAAAAATAAAAAGAGATGGAGTACTTCCAAACTCGTTCTATGAGGTCAGCATCACCTTAATTCCAAAACCAGACAAAGACCCCACCAAAAAGGAGAATTACAGACCAATATCCCTGATGAACATGGATGCAAAAATTCTCAACAAGATACTAGCCAATAGGATCCAACAATACATTAAGAAGATTATTCATCATGACCAAGTGGGATTTATCCTTGGGATGCAGGGTTGCTTCAACACTCGTAAAGCAATCAATGTGATTGATCATATCAGCAAAAGCAAAAACAAGAACCATATGATCCTCTCAATAGATGCAGAGAAAGCATTTGACAAAATACAGCATCCATTCCTCATCAAAACTCTTCAGAGTGTAGGGATAGAGGGAACATTCCTCAGCATCTTAAAAACCATCTATGAAAAGCCCACAGAAAATATCATTCTCTGTGGGGAAGCACTGGGAGCCTTTCCCCTAAGATCAGGAACAAGACAGAGACGTCCACTCTCACCACTGCTATTCAACATAGTACTAGAAGTCCTAGCCTCAGCGATCAGGCAACAAAAAGAAATAAAAGGCATTCAAATTGGCAAAGAGGAAGTCAAACTCTCCCTCTTCGCCGATGACATGATACTCTACATAGGAAACCCAAAAGCCTCCACCCCAAGATTGCTAGAACTCATACAGCAATTTGGTAGCATGGCAGGATACAAAATCAATGCCCAGAAATCAATGGCATTTCTATACACTAACAATGAGACTGAAGAAAGAGAAATTAAGGAGTCAATCCCATTTACAATTGCACCCAAAAGCATAAGATACCTAGGAATAAACCTAACCAAAGAGGTAAAAGATCTATACCCTAAAAACTATAGAACACTTCTGAAAGAAATTGAGGAAGACACAAAGAGATGGAAAAATATTCCATGCTCATGGATTGGCAGAATTAATATTGTGAAAATGTCAGTGTTACCCAGGGCAATTTACACAATTAATGCAATCCCCATCAAAATACCATGGAGTTTCTTCAGAGAGTTGGAACAAATTATTTTAAGATTTGTGTGGAATCAGAAAAGACCCCGAATAGCCAGGGGAATTTTAAAAAAGAAAACCATATCTGGGGGCATCACAATGCCAGATTTCAGGTTGTACTACAAAGCTGTGGTCATCAAGACAGTGTGGTACTGGCACAAAAACAGACACATAGATCAATGGAACAGAATAGAGAACCCAGAAGTGGACCCTCAACTTTATGGTCAACTAATATTCGACAAAGGAGGAAAGACTATCCACTGGAAAAAGTCTCTTCAATAAATGGTGCTGGGAAAATTGGACAGCTGCACGCAGAAGAATGAAACTGGACCACTCTCTTACCATACACAAAGATAAACTCAAAATGGATGAAAGATCTAAATGTGAGACAAGATTCCATCAAAATCCTAGAGGAGAACTCCAGCAACATCCTTTTTGAACTGGCCACAGCAACTTCTTGCAAGATACATCCACGAAGGCAAGAGAAACAAAAGCAAAAATGAACTATTGGGACTTCATCAAGATAAGAAGCTTTTACACAGCAAAAGAAAAAGTCAAAAAAACTGAAAGAAAACCTACAGAATGGGAGAAGATATTTGCAAATGATGTATCAGATAAAGGACTAGTATCCAAAATCTATATAGAACTTATTAAAGTCAACAGCAAAGAAACAAACAATCCAATCATGAAATGAGCAAAAGACATGAACAGAAATCTCACAGAGGAAGACATAGACATGGCCAAGAAGCCCATGAGAAAATGCTCCGCATCACTGGCCATCAGGGAAATATAAATCAAAACCACAATGAGATACCACCTCACACCAGTGAGAATGGGGAAAATAAACAAGGCAGGAAACCACAAATGTTGGAGAGGATGCGGAGAAAAGGGAACCCTCTTGCACTGTTGGTGGGAATGTGAACTGGTGCAGCCACTATACAATGGAATATTCCTCAGCCATTAGAAATGACAAATACCCACCATTTGCTTCAATGTGGATGGAACTGGAGGGTATTATGCTGAGTGAAATAAGTCAATCAGAGATGGACAAACATTATATGGTCTCATTCATTTGGGGAATATAAAAAATAGTGAAAGGGAATAAAGGGGAAAGGAGAAAAAGTGAGTGGGAAATAGAGAAGGAGACAGAACATGA